>NW_027479418.1:0-128935 GCF_051014685.1 Ptiloglossa arizonensis
ATATCTCGCGAACGGATTGATCAATCCGCAAAATTTCTGTTGCTTCTGAAAGTAGAAACTCGCCCGATTACAACCGTATGCGCACTTTTCCCCCAGGCCGTTCTGGTTATTCGTTTCGAGCATCAGAAATGCGAAAATTTGGAGTTTCCCAAGCGTTTCTTACATCCAAGCTGCCATATCTCGCGAACGGATTGACCAATCCGCATAATTTCTGTTGCATCTGAAAGTAGAAACTCGCCCGATTACAACGGTATGCGCACTTTTCCCCTAGGCCGTTCTAGTTATTCGTTTCGAGCATCAGAACTGCGAAAATTTTGAGTTTCCCAAGCGTTTCTTACCTCCAAGCTGCCATATCTCGCGAACGGGTTGACCAATCCGCAAAATTTCTGTTGCATTTGAAAGTAGAAACTCGCCCGATTACAACGGTAGGGGTAGTTTTCCCCTAGGCCGTTCTAGTTGTTCGTTTCGAGCATCAGAACTGCGAAAATTTTGAGTTTCTCAAGCGTTTCTTGCATCCAAACTGCCATATCTCGCGAACGGATTGATCAATCCGCAAAATTTCTGTTGCATCTGAAAGTAGAAACTCGCCTGATTACAACGGTAGGTGTAGTTTTCCCCTAGGCCGTTCTAGTTATTCGTTTCGAGCATCAGAAATGCGAAAATTTGGAGTTTCCCAAGCGTTTCTTACATCCAAACTGCCATATCTCGCGAACGGATTGACCAACCCGCAAAATTTCTGTTTCTTCTGAAAGTAGAAACTCGCCCGATTATAAAGGTATGCGCACTTTTCCCCTAGGCCGTTCTAGTTATTCGTTTCGAGCATCAGAACTGCGAAAATTTTGAGTTTCCCAAGCGTTTCTTACATCCAAACGGCCATATCTCGCGAACGGATTGACCAATCCACATAATTTCTGTTGCATCTGAAAGTAGAAGCTCGCCCGATTACAACGGTATGTGTAGTTTTCCCCTAGGCCGTTCCAGTTATTCGTTTCGAGCATCAAAACTGCGAAAATTTTGAGTTTCTCAAGCGTTTCTTACCTCCAAGCTGCCATATCTCGCGAACGGGTTGACCAATCCGCAAAATTTCTGTTGCATTTGAAAGTAGAAACTCGCCCGATTACAACGGTAGGGGTAGTTTTCCCCTAGGCCGTTCTAGTTATTCGTTTCGAGCATCAGAACTGCGAAAATTTTGAGTTTCTCAAGCGTTTCTTGCCTCCAAACTGCCATATCTCGCGAACGGATTGATCAATCCGCAAAATTTCTGTTGCATCTGAAAGTAGAAACTCGCCTGATTACAACGGTAGGTGTAGTTTTCCCCTAGGCCGTTCTAGTTATTCGTTTCGAGCATCAGAAATGCGAAAATTTGGAGTTTCCCAAGCGTTTCTTACATCCAAACTGCCATATCTCGCGAACGGATTGACCAACCCGCAAAATTTCTGTTTCTTCTGAAAGTAGAAACTCGCCCGATTATAAAGGTATGCGCACTTTTCCCCTAGGCCGTTCTAGTTATTCGTTTCGAGCATCAGAACTGCGAAAATTTTGAGTTTCCCAAGCGTTTCTTACATCCAAACGGCCATATCTCGCGAACGGATTGACCAATCCACATAATTTCTGTTGCATCTGAAAGTAGAAGCTCGCCCGATTACAACGGTATGTGTAGTTTTCCCCTAGGCCGTTCCAGTTATTCGTTTCGAGCATCAAAACTGCGAAAATTTTGAGTTTCTCAAGCGTTTCTTACCTCCAAGCTGCCATATCTCGCGAACGGATTGAACAATCCGCAAAATTTCGGTTGCACCTGAAAGTAGAAACTCGCCCGATTACAACGGTATGCGTACTTCTCCCCTAGGCCGTTCTTGTCATTCGTTTCGAGCATCAGAACTGCGAAAATTTTGAGTTTCTCAAGCGTTTCTTACTTCCAAACTGCCATATCTCGCGAACGGATTGACCGATCCGCATAATTTCTGTTGCATCTGAAAGTAGAAACTCGCCCGATTACAACGGTATGCGCACTTTTCCCCTGGGCCGTTCTAGTTATTCGTTTCGAGCATCAGACCTGCGAAAATTTTGGGTTTCTCAAGCGTTTCTTTCCTCCAAACTGCCATATCTCGCGAACGGATTGACCAATCCGCAAAATTTCTGTTGCATCTGAAAGTAGAAACTCGCCCGATTACAACGGTAGGTGTAGTTTTCCCTAGGCCGTTCTAGTTATTCGTTTCGAGCATCAGAACTGCGAAAATTTTGAGTATCTCAAGCGTTTCTTACCTCCAAACTGCCATATCTCGCGAACGGATTGAACAATCCGCAAAATTTCGGTTGCATCTGAAAGTAGAAACTCGCCCGATTACAACGGTATGCGTACTTCTCCCCTAGGCCGTTCTAGTCATTCGTTTCGAGCATCAGAACTGCGAAAATTTTGAGTTTCTCAAGCGTTTCTTACTTCCAAACTGCCATATCTCGCGAACGGATTGACCGATCCGCATAATTTCTGTTGCATCAGAAAGTAGAAACTCGCCCGATTACAACGGTATGCGCACTTTTCCCCTGGGCCGTTCTAGTTATTCGTTTCGAGCATCAGAACTGCGAAAATTTTGAGTTTCTCAAGCGTTTCTTACCTCCAAACTGCCACATCTCGCGAATGGATTGACCAATCCGCAAAATTTCTGTTGCATCTGAAAGTAGAAACCCGCCCGATTACAACGGTATGCGCACTTTTCCCCTGGGCCGTTTTAGTTATTCGTTTCGAGCATCAGAACTGCGAAAATTTTGAGTTTCTCAAGCGTTTCTTACTCCCAAACTGCCACATCTCGCGAACGGATCGACCAATCCGCAAAATTTCTGTTGCATCTGAAAGTAGAAACTCGCCCGAATACAACGGTATGCGTACTTCTCCCCTAGGCCGTTCTAGTCATTCGTTTCGACCCTCAGAACTGCGAAAATTTTGAGTTTCTCAAGCGTTTCTTATCTCCAAACTGCCATATCTCGCTCACGGATCGACCAATCCGCAAAATTTCTGTTGCATCTAAAAGTAGAAACTCGCCCGATTACATCGGTATGCGTACTTTTCCCCTAGGCCGTTCTAGTTATTCGTTTCGAGCATTAGAACTGCGAAAATTTTGAGTTTCTCGAGCGTTTCTTACCTCCAAACTGCCACATCTCGCGAACGGATTGACCAATCCGCAAAATTTCTGTTGCATCTGAAAGTAGAAACTCGCCCGATTACAACGGTATGTGTATTTTTCCCCTAGGCCGTTCCAGTTATTCGTTTCGAGCATCAGAAATCCGAAAATTTTGAGTTTCTCAAGCGTTTCTTACATCCAAACTGCCATATCTCGCGAACGGATTGACCAATCCGCAAAATTTCTGTTGCATTTGAAAGTAGAATCTCGCCCGATTACAACGGTATGCGCACTTTTCCCCTGGGCCGTTCTAGTTATTCGTTTCGAGCATCAGAACTGCGAAAATTTTGAGTTTCTCAAGCGTTTCTTACCTCCAAACTGCCATATCGAGCGAACGGATTGACCAATCCGCAAAATTTCTGTGGCATCTGAAAGTAGAAACTCGCCCGATTACAACGGTAGGTGTAGTTTTCCCCTAGGCCGTTCTAGTTATTCGTTTCGAGCTTCTGAACTGCAAAAATTTTGAGTTTCTCAAGCGTTTCTTACATCCAAACTGCCACATCTCGCGAACGGATCGACCAATCCGCAAAATTTCTGTTGCATCTGAAAGTAGAAACTCGCCCGATTACAACGGTATGCGTACTTCTCCCCTAGGCCGTTCTAGTCATTCGTTTCGACCCTCAGAACTGCGAAAATTTTGAGTTTCTCAAGCGTTTCTTATCTCCAAACTGCCATATCTCGCTCACGGATCGACCAATCCGCAAAATTTCTGTTGCATCTGAAAGTAGAAACTCGCCCGATTACAACGGTATGTGTAGTGTTCCCCTAGGCCGTTCCAGTTATTCGTTTCGAGCATCAGAAATGCGAAAATTTTGAGTTTCTCAAGCGTTTCTTACCTCCAAACTGCCATATCTCGCGAACGGATTGACCAATCCGCAAAATTTCTGTTGCATTTGAAAGTAGAAACTCGCCCGATTACAACGGTATGCGCACTTTTCCCCTGGGCCGTCCTAGTTTTAGTCGTTTCGAGCATCAGAACTGCGAAAATTTTGAGTTTCTCAAGCGTTTCTTACTTCCAAACTGCCACATCTCGCGAACGGATCGACCAATCCGCAAAATTTCTGTTGCATCTGAAAGTAGAAACTCGCCCGATTACAACGGTATGCGTACTTCTCCCCTAGGCCGTTCTAGTCATTCGTTTCGACCCTCAGAACTGCGAAAATTTTGAGTTTCTCAAGCGTTTCTTACCTCCAAACTGCCATATCTCGCGAACGGATTGACCAATCCGCAAAATTTCTGTTGCATTTGAAAGTAGAAACTCGCCCGATTACAACGGTATGCGCACTTTTCCCCTGGGCCGTCCTAGTTTTAGTCGTTTCGAGCATCAGAACTGCGCAAATTTTGAGTTTCACAAGCGTTTCTTACTTCCAAACTGCCATATCTCGCGAACGGATTGACCAATCCGCAAAATTTCTGTTGCATCTGAAAGTAGAAACTCGCCCGATTACAACGGTATGCGCACTTTTCCCCTGGGCCGTCCTAGTTTTAGTCGTTTCGAGCATCAGAACTGCGCAAATTTTGAGTTTCACAAGCGTTTCTTACTTCCAAACTGCCATATCTCGCGAACGGATTGACCAATCCGCAAAATTTCTGTTGCATCTGAAAGTAGAAACTCGCCCGATTACAACGGTATGTGTAGTGTTCCCCTAGGCCGTTCCAGTTATTCGTTTCGAGCATCAGAAATGCGAAAATTTTGAGTTTCTCAAGCGTTTCTTACCTCCAAACTGCCATATCTCGCGAACGGATTGACCAATCCGCAAAATTTCTGTTGCATTTGAAAGTAGAAACTCGCCCGATTACAACGGTATGCGCACTTTTCCCCTGGGCCGTCCTAGTTTTAGTCGTTTCGAGCATCAGAACTGCGAAAATTTTGAGTTTCTCAAGCGTTTCTTACTTCCAAACTGCCATATCTCGCGAACGGATCGACCAATCCGGAAAATTTCTGTTGCATCTGAAAGTAGAAACTCGCCCGATTACATCGGTATGCGTACTTTTCCCCTAGGCCGTTCTAGTTATTCGTTTCGAGCATCAGAACTGCGAAAATTTTGAGTTTCTCGAGCGTTTCTTACCTCCAAACTGCCACATCTCGCGAACGGATTGACCAATCCGCAAAATTTCTGTTGCATCTGAAAGTAGAAACTCGCCCGACTACAACGGTATGTGTAGTTTTCCCCTAGGCGGTCCTAGTTATTCGTTTCGAGCATCAGAACTGCGAAAATTTTGACTTTCTCAAGCGTTTCTTACCTCCAAACTGCCATATCTCGCGAACGGATTGACCAATCCGCAAAATTTCTGTGGCATCTGAAAGTAGAAACTCGCCCGATTACAACGGTATGTGTAGTTTTCCCCTAGGCCGTTCCAGTTATTCGCTTCGAGCATCAGAACTGCGAAAATTTTGACTTTCTCAAGCGTTTCTTACCTCCAAACTGCCATATCTCGCGAACGGATTGACTAATCCGCAAAATTTCTGTTGCATCTGAAAGTAGAAAGTCGCCCGATTACAACGGTATGCGTACTTTTCCCCTAGGCCGTTCTAGTTATTCGTTTCGAGCATCAGAACTGCGAAAATTTTGACTTTCTCAAGCGTTTCTTACCTCCAAACTGCCATATCTCGCGAACGCATTGACCAATCCGCAAAATTTCTGTTGCATCTGAAAGTAGAAACTCGCCCGATTACAACGGTATGCGTACTTTTCCCCTAGGCCGTTCTAGTTATTCGTTTCGAGCATCAGAACTGCGAAAATTTAGACTTTCTCAAGCGTTTCTTACCTCCAAACTGCCATATCTCGCGAACGGATTGACCAATCCGCAAAATTTCTGTTGCATCTGAAAGTAGAAACTCGCCCGATTACAACGGTAGGTGTAGTTTTCCCCTAGGCCGTTCTAGTTATTCGTTTACAACATCAGAACTGCGAAAATTTTGAGTTTCTCAAGCGTTTCTTACCTCCAAACTGCCATATCTCGCGAACGGATTGACCAATCCGCAAAATTTCTGTTGCATCTGAAAGTAGAAACTCGCCCGATTACATCGGTAGGTGTAGTTTTCCCCTAGGCCGTTCTAGTTATTCGTTTAGAGCATCAGAACTGCGAAAATTTTGAGTTTCTCAAGCGTTTCTTACGTCCAAACTGCCATATCTCGCGAACGGATTGATCAGTCCGCAAAATTTCTGTTGCATCTGAAAGTAGAAACTCGCCCGATTACAACGGTATGCGCACTTTTCCCCTAGGCCGTTCTAGTTATTCGTGTCGAGCATCAGAACTGCGAAAATTTTGAGTTTCTCAAGCGTTTCTTACCTCCAAACTGCCATATCTCGCGAACGGATTGACCAATCCGCAAAATTTCTGTGGCATCTGAAAGTAGAAACTCGCCCGATTACAACGGTATGTGTAGTTTTCCCCTAGGCCGTTCCAGTTATTCGCTTCGAGCATCAGAACTGCGAAAATTTTGACTTTCTCAAGCGTTTCTTACCTCCAAACTGCCATATCTCGCGAACGGATTGACTAATCCGCAAAATTTCTGTTGCATCTGAAAGTAGAAAGTCGCCCGATTACAACGGTATGCGTACTTTTCCCCTAGGCCGTTCTAGTTATTCGTTTCGAGCATCAGAACTGCGAAAATTTTGACTTTCTCAAGCGTTTCTTACCTCCAAACTGCCATATCTCGCGAACGCATTGACCAATCCGCAAAATTTCTGTTGCATCTGAAAGTAGAAACTCGCCCGATTACAACGGTATGCGTACTTTTCCCCTAGGCCGTTCTAGTTATTCGTTTCGAGCATCAGAACTGCGAAAATTTAGACTTTCTCAAGCGTTTCTTACCTCCAAACTGCCATATCTCGCGAACGGATTGACCAATCCGCAAAATTTCTGTTGCATCTGAAAGTAGAAACTCGCCCGATTACAACGGTAGGTGTAGTTTTCCCCTAGGCCGTTCTAGTTATTCGTTTACAACATCAGAACTGCGAAAATTTTGAGTTTCTCAAGCGTTTCTTACCTCCAAACTGCCATATCTCGCGAACGGATTGACCAATCCGCAAAATTTCTGTTGCATCTGAAAGTAGAAACTCGCCCGATTACATCGGTAGGTGTAGTTTTCCCCTAGGCCGTTCTAGTTATTCGTTTAGAGCATCAGAACTGCGAAAATTTTGAGTTTCTCAAGCGTTTCTTACGTCCAAACTGCCATATCTCGCGAACGGATTGATCAGTCCGCAAAATTTCTGTTGCATCTGAAAGTAGAAACTCGCCCGATTACAACGGTATGCGCACTTTTCCCCTAGGCCGTTCTAGTTATTCGTGTCGAGCATCAGAACTGCGAAAATTTTGAGTTTCTCAAGCGTTTCTTACCTCCAAACTGCCATATCTCGCGAACGGATTGACCAATCCGCAAAATTTCTGTGGCATCTGAAAGTAGAAACTCGCCCGATTACAACGGTATGTGTAGTTTTCCCCTAGGCCGTTCCAGTTATTCGCTTCGAGCATCAGAACTGCGAAAATTTTGACTTTCTCAAGCGTTTCTTACCTCCAAACTGCCATATCTCGCGAACGGATTGACTAATCCGCAAAATTTCTGTTGCATCTGAAAGTAGAAACTCGCCCGATTGCAGCGGTATGCGTACTTTTCCCCTAGGCCGTTCTAGTTATTCGTTTCGAGCATCAGAACTGCGAAAATTTTGACTTTCTCAAGCGTTTCTTACCTCCAAACTGACATATCTCGCGAACGGATTGACCAATCCGCAAAATTTCTGTTGCATCTGAAAGTAGAAACTCGCCCGATTACAACGGTAGTTGTAGTTTTCCCCTAGGCCGTTCTAGTTATTCGTTTAGAGCATCAGAACTGCGAAAATTTTGAGTTTCTCAAGCGTTTCTTACCTCCAAACTGCCATATCTCGCGAACGGATTGACCAATCCGCAAAATTTCTGTTGCATCTGAAAGTAGAAACTCGCCCGATTACAACGGTATGTGTAGTTTTCCCCTAGGCCGTTCTAGTTATTCGTTTCGAGCATCAGAGCTGCGCAAATTTTGAGTTTCTCAAGCGTTTCGTACCTCCAAACTGCCATATCTCGCGAACGGATTGACCGATCCGCAAAATTTCTGTTGCATCTGAAAGTAGAAACTCGCCCGATTACAACGGTATGCGCACTTTTCCCCTAGGCCGTTCTAGTTATTCGTTTCGAGCATCAGAACTGCGAAAATTTTGAGTTTCTCATGCGTTTCTTACCTCCAAAATGCCATATCTCGCGAACGGATTGACTAATCCGCAAAATTTCTGTTGCATCTGAAAGTAGAAACTCGTCCGATTACAACGGTATGCGCACTTTTCCGCTAGGCCGTTCTAGTTATTCGTTTCGAGCATCAGAACTGCGAAAATTTAGACTTTCTCAAGCGTTTCTTACCTCCAAACTGCCATATCTCGCGAACGGATTGACCAATCCGCAAAATTTCTGTTGCATCTGAAAGTAGAAACTCGCCCGATTACAACGGTAGGTGTAGTTTTCCCCTAGGCCGTTCTAGTTATTCGTTTAGAACATCAGAACTGCGAAAATTTTGAGTTTCTCAAGCGTTTCTTACCTCCAAACTGCCATATCTCGCGAACGGATTGACCAATCCGCAAAATTTCTGTTGCATCTGAAAGTAGAAACTCGCCCGATTACATCGGTAGGTGTAGTTTTCCCCTAGGCCGTTCTAGTTATTCGTTTAGAGCATCAGAACTGCGAAAATTTTGAGTTTCTCAAGCGTTTCTTACGTCCAAACTGCCATATCTCGCGAACGGATTGATCAGTCCGCAAAATTTCTGTTGCATCTGAAAGTAGAAACTCGCCCGATTACAACGGTATGCGCACTTTTCCCCTAGGCCGTTCTAGTTATTCGTGTCGAGCATCAGAACTGCGAAAATTTTGAGTTTCTCAAGCGTTTCTTACCTCCAAACTGCCATATCTCGCGAACGGATTGACCAATCCGCAAAATTTCTGTGGCATCTGAAAGTAGAAACTCGCCCGATTACAACGGTATGTGTAGTTTTCCCCTAGGCCGTTCCAGTTATTCGCTTCGAGCATCAGAACTGCGAAAATTTTGACTTTCTCAAGCGTTTCTTACCTCCAAACTGCCATATCTCGCGAACGGATTGACTAATCCGCAAAATTTCTGTTGCATCTGAAAGTAGAAACTCGCCCGATTGCAGCGGTATGCGTACTTTTCCCCTAGGCCGTTCTAGTTATTCGTTTCGAGCATCAGAACTGCGAAAATTTTGACTTTCTCAAGCGTTTCTTACCTCCAAACTGACATATCTCGCGAACGGATTGACCAATCCGCAAAATTTCTGTTGCATCTGAAAGTAGAAACTCGCCCGATTACAACGGTAGTTGTAGTTTTCCCCTAGGCCGTTCTAGTTATTCGTTTAGAGCATCAGAACTGCGAAAATTTTGAGTTTCTCAAGCGTTTCTTACCTCCAAACTGCCATATCTCGCGAACGGATTGACCAATCCGCAAAATTTCTGTTGCATCTGAAAGTAGAAACTCGCCCGATTACAACGGTATGTGTAGTTTTCCCCTAGGCCGTTCTAGTTATTCGTTTCGAGCATCAGAGCTGCGCAAATTTTGAGTTTCTCAAGCGTTTCGTACCTCCAAACTGCCATATCTCGCGAACGGATTGACCGATCCGCAAAATTTCTGTTGCATCTGAAAGTAGAAACTCGCCCGATTACAACGGTATGCGCACTTTTCCCCTAGGCCGTTCTAGTTATTCGTTTCGAGCATCAGAACTGCGAAAATTTTGAGTTTCTCATGCGTTTCTTACCTCCAAAATGCCATATCTCGCGAACGGATTGACTAATCCGCAAAATTTCTGTTGCATCTGAAAGTAGAAACTCGTCCGATTACAACGGTATGCGCACTTTTCCGCTAGACCGTTCTAGTTATTCGTTTCGAGAATCAGAACTGCGCAAATTTTGAGTTTTTCAAGCGTTTCTTACCTCCAAACTGCCATATCTCGCGAACGGATTGACCAATGCGCAAAATTTCTGTTGCTTCTGAAAGTAGAAACTCGCCCGATTACAACGGTATGCGCACTTTTCCCCTAGGCCGTTCTAATTATTCGTTTCGAGCATCAGAACTGCGAAAATTTTGAGTTTCTCAAGCGTTTCTTACCTCCAAACTGCCATATCTCGCGAACGGATTGACTAATCCGCAAAATTTCTGTTGCATCTGAAAGTAGAAACTCGTCCGATTACAACGGTATGCGCACTTTTCCCCTAGACCGTTCTAGTTATTCGTTTCGAGAATCAGAACTGCGCAAATTTTGAGTGTCTCAAGCGTTTCTTACCTCCAAACTGCCATATCTCGCGAACGGATTGACGAATCCGCAAAATTTCTATTGCATCTGAAAGTAGAAAGTCGCCCGATTACAACGGTATGCGTACTTTTCCCCTAGGCCGTTCTAGTTATTCGTTTCGAGCATCAGAACTGCGAAAATTTTGACTTTCTCAAGCGTTTCTTACCTCCAAACTGCCATATCTCGCGAACGCATTGACCAATCCGCAAAATTTCTGTTGCATCTGAAAGTAGAAACTCGCCCGATTACAACGGTATGCGTACTTTTCCCCTAGGCCGTTCTAGTTATTCGTTTCGAGCATCAGAACTGCGAAAATTTAGACTTTCTCAAGCGTTTCTTACCTCCAAACTGCCATATCTCGCGAACGGATTGACCAATCCGCAAAATTTCTGTTGCATCTGAAAGTAGAAACTCGCCCGATTACATCGGTAGGTGTAGTTTTCCCCTAGGCCGTTCTAGTTATTCGTTTAGAGCATCAGAACTGCGAAAATTTTGAGTTTCTCAAGCGTTTCTTACGTCCAAACTGCCATATCTCGCGAACGGATTGATCAGTCCGCAAAATTTCTGTTGCATCTGAAAGTAGAAACTCGCCCGATTACAACGGTATGCGCACTTTTCCCCTAGGCCGTTCTAGTTATTCGTGTCGAGCATCAGAACTGCGAAAATTTTGAGTTTCTCAAGCGTTTCTTACCTCCAAACTGCCATATCTCGCGAACGGATTGACCAATCCGCAAAATTTCTGTGGCATCTGAAAGTAGAAACTCGCCCGATTACAACGGTATGTGTAGTTTTCCCCTAGGCCGTTCCAGTTATTCGCTTCGAGCATCAGAACTGCGAAAATTTTGACTTTCTCAAGCGTTTCTTACCTCCAAACTGCCATATCTCGCGAACGGATTGACTAATCCGCAAAATTTCTGTTGCATCTGAAAGTAGAAACTCGCCCGATTGCAGCGGTATGCGTACTTTTCCCCTAGGCCGTTCTAGTTATTCGTTTCGAGCATCAGAACTGCGAAAATTTTGACTTTCTCAAGCGTTTCTTACCTCCAAACTGACATATCTCGCGAACGGATTGACCAATCCGCAAAATTTCTGTTGCATCTGAAAGTAGAAACTCGCCCGATTACAACGGTAGTTGTAGTTTTCCCCTAGGCCGTTCTAGTTATTCGTTTAGAGCATCAGAACTGCGAAAATTTTGAGTTTCTCAAGCGTTTCTTACCTCCAAACTGCCATATCTCGCGAACGGATTGACCAATCCGCAAAATTTCTGTTGCATCTGAAAGTAGAAACTCGCCCGATTACAACGGTATGTGTAGTTTTCCCCTAGGCCGTTCTAGTTATTCGTTTCGAGCATCAGAGCTGCGCAAATTTTGAGTTTCTCAAGCGTTTCGTACCTCCAAACTGCCATATCTCGCGAACGGATTGACCGATCCGCAAAATTTCTGTTGCATCTGAAAGTAGAAACTCGCCCGATTACAACGGTATGCGCACTTTTCCCCTAGGCCGTTCTAGTTATTCGTTTCGAGCATCAGAACTGCGAAAATTTTGAGTTTCTCATGCGTTTCTTACCTCCAAAATGCCATATCTCGCGAACGGATTGACTAATCCGCAAAATTTCTGTTGCATCTGAAAGTAGAAACTCGTCCGATTACAACGGTATGCGCACTTTTCCGCTAGACCGTTCTAGTTATTCGTTTCGAGAATCAGAACTGCGCAAATTTTGAGTTTTTCAAGCGTTTCTTACCTCCAAACTGCCATATCTCGCGAACGGATTGACCAATGCGCAAAATTTCTGTTGCTTCTGAAAGTAGAAACTCGCCCGATTACAACGGTATGCGCACTTTTCCCCTAGGCCGTTCTAATTATTCGTTTCGAGCATCAGAACTGCGAAAATTTTGAGTATCTCAAGCGTTTCTTACCTCCAAACTGCCATATCTCGCGAACGGATTGACTAATCCGCAAAATTTCTGTTGCATCTGAAAGTAGAAACTCGTCCGATTACAACGGTATGCGCACTTTTCCCCTAGACCGTTCTAGTTATTCGTTTCGAGCATCAGAACTGCGAAAATTATGACTTTCTCAAGCGTTTCTTACCTCCAAACTGCCATATCTCGCGAACGCATTGACCAATCCGCAAAATTTCTGTTGCATCTGAAAGTACAAACTCGCCAGATTACAACGGTATGCGTACTTTTCCCCTAGGCCGTTCTAGTTATTCGTTTCGAGCATCAGAACTGCGAAAATTTAGACTTTCTCAAGCGTTTCTTACATCCAAACTGCCATATCTCGCGAACGGATTGACCAATCCGCAAAATTTCTGTTGCATCTGAAAGTAGAAACTCGCCCGATTACAACGGTAGGTGTAGTTTTCCCCTAGGCCGTTCTAGTTATTCGTTTACAACATCAGAACTGCGAAAATTTTGAGTTTCTCAAGCGTTTCTTACCTCCAAACTGCCATATCTCGCGAACGGATTGACCAATCCGCAAAATTTCTGTTGCATCTGAAAGTAGAAACTCGCCCGATTACAACGGTAGGTGTAGTTTTCCCCTAGGCCGTTCTAGTTATTCGTTTAGAGCATCAGAACTGCGAAAATTTTGAGTTTCTCAAGCGTTTCTTACGTCCAAACTGCCATATCTCGCGAACAGATTGATCAGTCCGCAAAATTTCTGTTGCATCTGAAAGTAGAAACTCGCCCGATTACAACGGTATGCGCACTTTTCCCCTAGGCCGTTCTAATTATTCGTTTCGAGCATCAGAACTGCGAAAATTTTGAGTTTCTCAAGCGTTTCTTACCTCCAAACTGCCATATCTCGCGAACGGATTGACTAATCCGCAAAATTTCTGTTGCATCTGAAAGTAGAAACTCGTCCGATTACAACGGTATGCGCACTTTTCCCCTAGACCGTTCTAGTTATTCGTTTCGAGAATCAGAACTGCGCAAATTTTGAGTGTCTCAAGCGTTTCTTACCTCCTAACTGCCATATCTCGCGAACGGATTGACGAATCCGCAAAATTTCTGTTGCATCTGAAAGTAGAAAGTCGCCCGATTACAACGGTATGCGTACTTTTCCCCTAGGCCGTTCTAGTTATTCGTTTCGAGCATCAGAACTGCGAAAATTTTGACTTTCTCAAGCGTTTCTTACCTCCAAACTGCCATATCTCGCGAACGCATTGACCAATCCGCAAAATTTCTGTTGCATCTGAAAGTAGAAACTCGCCCGATTACAACGGTATGCGTACTTTTCCCCTAGGCCGTTCTAGTTATTCGTTTCGAGCATCAGAACTGCGAAAATTTAGACTTTCTCAAGCGTTTCTTACCTCCAAACTGCCATATCTCGCGAACGGATTGACCAATCCGCAAAATTTCTGTTGCATCTGAAAGTAGAAACTCGCCCGATTACAAAGGTAGGTGTAGTTTTCCCCTAGGCCGTTCTAGTTATTCGTTTAGAACATCAGAACTGCGAAAATTTTGAGTTTCTCAAGCGTTTCTTACCTCCAAAATGCCATATCTCGCGAACGGATTGACTAATCCGCAAAATTTCTGTTGCATCTGAAAGTAGAAACTCGTCCGATTACAACGGTATGCGCACTTTTCCGCTAGACCGTTCTAGTTATTCGTTTCGAGAATCAGAACTGCGCAAATTTTGAGTTTTTCAAGCGTTTCTTACCTCCAAACTGCCATATCTCGCGAACGGATTGACCAATGCGCAAAATTTCTGTTGCTTCTGAAAGTAGAAACTCGCCCGATTACAACGGTATGCGCACTTTTCCCCTAGGCCGTTCTAATTATTCGTTTCGAGCATCAGAACTGCGAAAATTTTGAGTTTCTCAAGCGTTTCTTACCTCCAAACTGCCATATCTCGCGAACGGATTGACTAATCCGCAAAATTTCTGTTGCATCTGAAAGTAGAAACTCGTCCGATTACAACGGTATGCGCACTTTTCCCCTAGACCGTTCTAGTTATTCGTTTCGAGCATCAGAACTGCGAAAATTTTGACTTTCTCAAGCGTTTCTTACCTCCAAACTGCCATATCTCGCGAACGCATTGACCAATCCGCAAAATTTCTGTTGCATCTGAAAGTAGAAACTCGCCCGATTACAACGGTATGCGTACTTTTCCCCTAGGCCGTTCTAGTTATTCGTTTCGAGCATCAGAACTGCGAAAATTTAGACTTTCTCAAGCGTTTCTTACATCCAAACTGCCATATCTCGCGAACGGATTGACCAATCCGCAAAATTTCTGTTGCATCTGAAAGTAGAAACTCGCCCGATTACAACGGTATGCGCACTTTTCCCCTAGGCCGTTCTAGTTATTCGTTTACAACATCAGAACTGCGAAAATTTTGAGTTTCTCAAGCGTTTCTTACCTCCAAACTGCCATATCTCGCGAACGGATTGACCAATCCGCAAAATTTCTGTTGCATCTGAAAGTAGAAACTCGCCCGATTACAACGGTAGGTGTAGTTTTCCCCTAGGCCGTTCTAGTTATTCGTTTAGAGCATCAGAACTGCGAAAATTTTGAGTTTCTCAAGCGTTTCTTACGTCCAAACTGCCATATCTCGCGAACGGATTGATCAGTCCGCAAAATTTCTGTTGCATCTGAAAGTAGAAACTCGCCCGATTACAACGGTATGCGCACTTTTCCCCTAGGCCGTTCTAGTTATTCGTGTCGAGCATCAGAACTGCGAAAATTTTGAGTTTCTCAAGCGTTTCTTACCTCCAAACTGCCATATCTCGCGAACGGATTGACCAATCCGCAAAATTTCTGTTGCATCTGAAAGTAGAAACTCGCCCGATTACAACGGTATGTGTAGTTTTCCCCTAGGCCGTTCCAGTTATTCGTTTCGAGCATCAGAACTGCGAAAATTTTGAGTTTCTCAAGCGTTTCTTACATCCAAACTGCCATATCTCGCGAACGGATTGACCGATCCGCAAAATTTCTGTTGCATCTGAAAGTAGAAACTCGCCCGATTACAAGGGTATGCGTACTTTTCCCCTAGGCCCTTCTAGTTATTCGTTTCGAGAATCAGAACTGCGCAAATTTTGAGTTTTTCAAGCGTTTCTTACCTCCAAACTGCCATATCTCGCGAACGGATTGACCAATCCGCAAAATTTCTGTTGCTTCTGAAAGTAGAAACTCGCCCGATTACAACGGTATGCGCACTTTTCCCCTAGGCCGTTCTAATTATTCGTTTCGAGCATCAGAACTGCGAAAATTTTGAGTTTCTCAAGCGTTTCTTACCTCCAAACTGCCATATCTCGCGAACGGATTGACTAATCCGCAAAATTTCTGTTGCATCTGAAAGTAGAAACTCGTCCGATTACAACGGTATGCGCACTTTTCCCCTAGACCGTTCTAGTTATTCGTTTCGAGCATCAGAACTGCGAAAATTTTGACTTTCTCAAGCGTTTCTTACCTCCAAACTGCCATATCTCGCGAACGCATTGACCAATCCGCAAAATTTCTGTTGCATCTGAAAGTACAAACTCGCCCGATTACAACGGTATGCGTACTTTTCCCCTAGGCCGTTCTAGTTATTCGTTTCGAGCATCAGAACTGCGAAAATTTAGACTTTCTCAAGCGTTTCTTACATCCAAACTGCCATATCTCGCGAACGGATTGACCAATCCGCAAAATTTCTGTTGCATCTGAAAGTAGAAACTCGCCCGATTACAACGGTAGGTGTAGTTTTCCCCTAGGCCGTTCTAGTTATTCGTTTACAACATCAGAACTGCGAAAATTTTGAGTTTCTCAAGCGTTTCTTACCTCCAAACTGCCATATCTCGCGAACGGATTGACCAATCCGCAAAATTTCTGTTGCATCTGAAAGTAGAAACTCGCCCGATTACAACGGTAGGTGTAGTTTTCCCCTAGGCCGTTCTAGTTATTCGTTTAGAGCATCAGAACTGCGAAAATTTTGAGTTTCTCAAGCGTTTCTTACGTCCAAACTGCCATATCTCGCGAACGGATTGATCAGTCCGCAAAATTTCTGTTGCATCTGAAAGTAGAAACTCGTCCGATTACAACGGTATGCGCACTTTTCCCCTAGGCCGTTCTAGTTATTCGTGTCGAGCATCAGAACTGCGAAAATTTTGAGTTTCTCAAGCGTTTCTTACCTCCAAACTGCCATATCTCGCGAACGGATTGACCAATCCGCAAAATTTCTGTTGCATCTGAAAGTAGAAACTCGCCCGATTACAACGGTATGTGTAGTTTTCCCCTAGGCCGTTCCAGTTATTCGTTTCGAGCATCAGAACTGCGAAAATTTTGAGTTTCTCAAGCGTTTCTTACATCCAAACTGCCATATCTCGCGAACGGATTGACCGATCCGCAAAATTTCTGTTGCATCTGAAAGTAGAAACTCGCCCGATTACAACGGTATGCGTACTTTTCCCCTAGGCCCTTCTAGTTATTCGTTTCGAGAATCAGAACTGCGCAAATTTTGAGTTTTTCAAGCGTTTCTTACCTCCAAACTGCCATATCTCGCGAACGGATTGACCAATCCGCAAAATTTCTGTTGCTTCTGAAAGTAGAAACTCGCCCGATTACAACGGTATGCGCACTTTTCCCCTAGGCCGTTCTAATTATTCGTTTCGAGCATCAGAACTGCGAAAATTTTGAGTTTCTCAAGCGTTTCTTACCTCCAAACTGCCATATCTCGCGAACGGATTGACTAATCCGCAAAATTTCTGTTGCATCTGAAAGTAGAAACTCGTCCGATTACAACGGTATGCGCACTTTTCCCCTAGACCGTTCTAGTTATTCGTTTCGAGAATCAGAACTGCGCAAATTTTGAGTGTCTCAAGCGTTTCTTACCTCCTAACTGCCATATCTCGCGAACGGATTGACGAATCCGCAAAATTTCTGTTGCATCTGAAAGTAGAAAGTCGCCCGATTACAACGGTATGCGTACTTTTCCCCTAGGCCGTTCTAGTTATTCGTTTCGAGCATCAGAACTGCGAAAATTTTGACTTTCTCAAGCGTTTCTTACCTCCAAACTGCCATATCTCGCGAACGCATTGACCAATCCGCAAAATTTCTGTTGCATCTGAAAGTAGAAACTCGCCCGATTACAACGGTATGCGTACTTTTCCCCTAGGCCGTTCTAGTTATTCGTTTCGAGCATCAGAACTGCGAAAATTTAGACTTTCTCAAGCGTTTCTTACCTCCAAACTGCCATATCTCGCGAACGGATTGACCAATCCGCAAAATTTCTGTTGCATCTGAAAGTAGAAACTCGCCCGATTACAACGGTAGGTGTAGTTTTCCCCTAGGCCGTTCTAGTTATTCGTTTAGAACATCAGAACTGCGAAAATTTTGAGTTTCTCAAGCGTTTCTTACCTCCAAACTGCCATATCTCGCGAACGGATTGACCAATCCGCAAAATTTCTGTTGCATCTGAAAGTAGAAACTCGCCCGATTACAACGGTATATGTAGTTTTCCCCTAGGCCGTTCTAGTTATTCGTTTCGAGCATCAGAACTGCGCAAATTTTGAGTTTCTCAAGCGTTTCGTACCTCCAAACTGCCATATCTCGCGAACGGATTGACCGATCCGCAAAATTTCTGTTGCATCTGAAAGTAGAAAATCGCCCGATTACAATGGTATGCGCACTTTTCCCCTAGGCCGTTCTAGTTATTCGTTTCGAGCATCAGAACTGCAAAAATTTTGAGTTTCTCAAGCGTTTCTTACCTCCAAAATGCCATATCTCGCAAACGGATTGACTAATCCGCAAAATTTCTGTTGCATCTGAAAGTAGAAACTCGTCCGATTACAACGGTATGCGCACTTTTCCGCTAGACCGTTCTAGTTATTCGTTTCGAGAATCAGAACTGCGCAAATTTTGAGTTTTTCAAGCGTTTCTTACTTCCAAACTGCCATATCTCGCGAACGGTTTGACCAATCCGCAAAATTTCTGTTGCTTCTGAAAGTAGAAACTCGCCCGATTACAACGGTATGCGCACTTTTCCCCTAGGCCGTTCTAGTTATTCGTTTCGAGCATCAGAACTGCGAAAATTTTGAGTTTCTCAAGCGTTTCTTACCTCCAAAATGCCATATCTCGCAAACGGATTGACTAATCCGCAAAATTTCTGTTGCATCTGAAAGTAGAAACTCGTCCGATTACAACGGTATGCGCACTTTTCCGCTAGACCGTTCTAGTTATTCGTTTCGAGAATCAGAACTGCGCAAATTTTGAGTTTTTCAAGCGTTTCTTACTTCCAAACTGCCATATCTCGCGAACGGTTTGACCAATCCGCAAAATTTCTGTTGCTTCTGAAAGTAGAAACTCGCCCGATTACAACGGTATGCGCACTTTTCCCCTAGGCCGTTCTAATTATTCGTTTCGAGCATCAGAACTGCGAAAATTTTGAGTTTCTCAAGCGTTTCTTACCTCCAAACTGCCATATCTCGCGAACGGATTGACTAATCCGCAAAATTTCTGTTGCATCTGAAAGTAGAAACTCGTCCGATTACAACGGTATGCGCACTTTTCCCCTAGACCGTTCTAGTTATTCGTTTCGAGAATCAGAACTGCGCAAATTTTGAGTGTCTCAAGCGTTTCTTACCTCCAAACTGCCATATCTCGCGAACGGGTTGACTAATCCGCAAAATTTCTGTTGCATCTGAAAGTAGAAACTCGCCCGATTACAACGGTATGCGTACTTTTCCCCTAGGCCGTTCTAGTTATTCGTTTCGAGCATCAGAACTGCGAAAATTTTGACTTTCTCAAGCGTTTCTTACCTCCAAACTGCCATATCTCGCGAACGCATTGACCAATCCGCAAAATTTCTGTTGCATCTGAAAGTAGAAACTCGCCCGATTACAACGGTATGCGTACTTTTCCCCTAGGCCGTTCTAGTTATTCGTTTCGAGCATCAGAACTGCGAAAATTTAGACTTTCTCAAGCGTTTCTTACCTCCAAACTGCCATATCTCGCGAACGGATTGACCAATCCGCAAAATTTCTGTTGCATCTGAAAGTAGAAACTCGCCCGATTACAACGGTAGGTGTAGTTTTCCCCTAGGCCGTTCTAGTTATTCGTTTACAACATCAGAACTGCGAAAATTTTGAGTTTCTCAAGCGTTTCTTACCTCTAAACTGCCATATCTCGCGAACGGATTGACCAATCCGCAAAATTTCTGTTGCATCTGAAAGTAGAAACTCGCCCGATTACATCGGTAGGTGTAGTTTTCCCCTAGGCCGTTCTAGTTATTCGTTTAGAGCTTCAGAACTGCGAAAATTTTGAGTTTCTCAAGCGTTTCTTACGTCCAAACTGCCATATCTCGCGAACGGATTGATCAGTCCGCAAAATTTCTGTTGCATCTGAAAGTAGAAACTCGCCCGATTACAACGGTATGCGCACTTTTCCCCTAGGCCGTCCTAGTTATTCGTGTCGAGCATCAGAACTGCGAAAATTTTGAGTTTCTCAAGCGTTTCTTACCTCCAAACTGCCATATCTCGCGAACGGATTGACCAATCCGCAAAATTTCTGTGGCATCTGAAAGTAGAAACTCGCCCGATTACAACGGTATGTGTAGTTTTCCCCTAGGCCGTTCCAGTTATTCGTTTCGAGCATCAGAACTGCGAAAATTTTGAGTTTCTCGAGCGTTTCTTACATCCAAACTGCCATATCTCGCGAACGGATTGACCGATCCGCAAAATTTCTGTTGCATCTGAAAGTAGAAACTCGCCCGATTACAACGGTATGCGTGCTTTTCCCCTAGGCCGTTCTAGTTATTCGCTTCGAGCATCAGAACTGCGAAAATTTTGACTTTCTCAAGCGTTTCTTACCTCCAAACTGCCATATCTCGCGAACGGATTGACCGATCCGCAAAATTTCTGTTGCATCTGAAAGTAGAAACTCGCCCGATTACAACGGTATGCGTACTTTTCCCCTAGGCCGTTCTAGTTATTCGCTTCGAGCATCAGAACTGCGAAAATTTTGACTTTCTCAAGCGTTTCTTACCTCCAAACTGCCATATCTCGCGAACGGATTGACCGATCCGCAAAATTTCTGTTGCATCTGAAAGTAGAAACCCGCCCGATTACAACGGTGTGCGTACTTTTCCCCTAGGCCGTTCTAGTTGTTCGTTTCGAGCATCAGAACGGCGAAAATGTCGAGTTTCTCAAGCGTTCCTTACCTCCAAACTGCCATATCTCGCGAACGGATTGACTAATCCGCAAAATTTCTGTTGCATCTGAAAGTAGAAACTCGCCCGATTGCAGCGGTATGCGTACTTTTCCCCTAGGCCGTTCTAGTTATTCGTTTCGAGCATCAGAACTGCGAAAATTTTGACTTTCTCAAGCGTTTCTTACATCCAAACTGACATATCTCGCGAACGGATTGACCAATCCGCAAAATTTCTGTTGCATCTGAAAGTAGAAACTCGCCCGATTACAACGGTAGTTGTAGTTTTCCCCTAGGCCGTTCTAGTTATTCGTTTACAACATCAGAACTGCGAAAATTTTGAGTTTCTCAAGCGTTTCTTACCTCTAAACTGCCATATCTCGCGAACGGATTGACCAATCCGCAAAATTTCTGTTGCATCTGAAAGTAGAAACTCGCCCGATTACAACGGTATGCGTACTTTTCCCCTAGGCCGTTCTAGTTATTCGTTTCGAGCATCAGAACTGCGAAAATTTTGACTTTCTCAAGCGTTTCTTACCTCCAAACTGCCATATCTCGCGAACGGATTGACTAATCCGCAAAATTTCTGTTGCATCTGAAAGTAGAAACTCGTCCGATTACAACGGTATGCGCACTTTTCCCCTAGACCGTTCTAGTTATTCGTTTCGAGAATCAGAACTGCGCAAATTTTGAGTGTCTCAAGCGTTTCTTACCTCCAAACTGCCATATCTCGCGAACGGGTTGACTAATCCGCAAAATTTCTGTTGCATCTGAAAGTAGAAACTCGCCCGATTACAACGGTATGCGTACTTTTCCCCTAGGCCGTTCTAGTTATTCGTTTCGAGCATCAGAACTGCGAAAATTTTGACTTTCTCAAGCGTTTCTTACCTCCAAACTGCCATATCTCGCGAACGCATTGACCAATCCGCAAAATTTCTGTTGCATCTGAAAGTAGAAACTCGCCCGACTACAACGGTATGCGTACTTTTCCCCTAGGCCGTTCTAGTTATTCGTTTCGAGCATCAGAACTGCGAAAATTTAGACTTTCTCAAGCGTTTCTTACCTCCAAACTGCCATATCTCGCGAACGGATTGACCAATCCGCAAAATTTCTGTTGCATCTGAAAGTAGAAACTCGCCCGATTACAACGGTAGGTGTAGTTTTCCCCTAGGCCGTTCTAGTTATTCGTTTACAACATCAGAACTGCGAAAATTTTGAGTTTCTCAAGCGTTTCTTACCTCTAAACTGCCATATCTCGCGAACGGATTGACCAATCCGCAAAATTTCTGTTGCATCTGAAAGTAGAAACTCGCCCGATT
The DNA here is from genome assembly GCF_051014685.1 of Ptiloglossa arizonensis. NCBI lineage: Eukaryota > Metazoa > Arthropoda > Insecta > Hymenoptera > Colletidae > Ptiloglossa > Ptiloglossa arizonensis. Next base: position 21,952 of record NW_027479418.1, read on the forward strand.
ACATCGGTAGGTGTAGTTTTCCCCTAGGCCGTTCTAGTTATTCGTTTAGAGCTTCAGAACTGCGAAAATTTTGAGTTTCTCAAGCGTTTCTTACGTCCAAACTGCCATATCTCGCGAACGGATTGATCAGTCCGCAAAATTTCTGTTGCATCTGAAAGTAGAAACTCGCCCGATTACAACGGTATGCGCACTTTTCCCCTAGGCCGTCCTAGTTATTCGTGTCGAGCATCAGAACTGCGAAAATTTTGAGTTTCTCAAGCGTTTCTTACCTCCAAACTGCCATATCTCGCGAACGGATTGACCAATCCGCAAAATTTCTGTGGCATCTAAAAGTAGAAACTCGCCCGATTACAACGGTATGTGTAGTTTTCCCCTAGGCCGTTCCAGTTATTCGTTTCGAGCATCAGAACTGCGAAAATTTTGAGTTTCTCGAGCGTTTCTTACATCCAAACTGCCATATGTCGCGAACGGATTGACCGATCCGCAAAATTTCTGTTGCATCTGAAAGTAGAAACTCGCCCGATTACAACGGTATGCGTACTTTTCCCCTAGGCCGTTCTAGTTATTCGCTTCGAGCATCAGAACTGCGAAAATTTTGACTTTCTCAAGCGTTTCTTACCTCCAAACTGCCATATCTCGCGAACGGATTGACCGATCCGCAAAATTTCTGTTGCATCTGAAAGTAGAAACTCGCCCGATTACAACGGTATGCGTACTTTTCCCCTAGGCCGTTCTAGTTATTCGCTTCGAGCATCAGAACTGCGAAAATTTTGACTTTCTCAAGCGTTTCTTACCTCCAAACTGCCATATCTCGCGAACGGATTGACCGATCCGCAAAATTTCTGTTGCATCTGAAAGTAGAAACCCGCCCGATTACAACGGTGTGCGTACTTTTCCCCTAGGCCGTTCTAGTTGTTCGTTTCGAGCATCAGAACGGCGAAAATGTCGAGTTTCTCAAGCGTTTCTTACCTCCAAACTGCCATATCTCGCGAACGGATTGACTAATCCGCAAAATTTCTGTTGCATCTGAAAGTAGAAACTCGCCCGATTGCAGCGGTATGCGTACTTTTCCCCTAGGCCGTTCTAGTTATTCGTTTCGAGCATCAGAACTGCGAAAATTTTGACTTTCTCAAGCGTTTCTTACATCCAAACTGACATATCTCGCGAACGGATTGACCAATCCGCAAAATTTCTGTTGCATCTGAAAGTAGAAACTCGCCCGATTACAACGGTAGTTGTAGTTTTCCCCTAGGCCGTTCTAGTTATTCGTTTAGAGCATTAGAACTGCGAAAATTTTGAGTTTCTCAAGCGTTTCTTACCTCCAAACTGCCATATCTCGCGAACGGATTGACCAATCCGCAAAATTTCTGTTGCATCTGAAAGTAGAAACTCGCCCGATTACAACGGTATATGTAGTTTTCCCCTAGGCCGTTCTAGTTATTCGTTTCGAGCATCAGAACTGCGCAAATTTTGAGTTTCTCAAGCGTTTCGTACCTCCAAACTGCCATATCTCGCGAACGGATTGACCGATCCGCAAAATTTCTGTTGCATCTGAAAGTAGAAAATCGCCCGATTACAACGGTATGCGCACTTTTCCCCTAGGCCGTTCTAGTTATTCGTTTCGAGCATCAGAACTGCGAAAATTTTGAGTTTCTCAAGCGTTTCTTACCTCCAAAATGCCATATCTCGCAAACGGATTGACTAATCCGCAAAATTTCTGTTGCATCTGAAAGTAGAAACTCGTCCGATTACAACGGTATGCGCACTTTTCCCCTAGACCGTTCTAGTTATTCGTTTCGAGAATCAGAACTGCGCAAATTTTGAGTGTCTCAAGCGTTTCTTACCTCCAAACTGCCATATCTCGCGAACGGGTTGACTAATCCGCAAAATTTCTGTTGCATCTGAAAGTAGAAACTCGCCCGATTACAACGGTATGCGTACTTTTCCCCTAGGCCGTTCTAGTTATTCGTTTCGAGCATCAGAACTGCGCAAATTTTGACTTTCTCAAGCGTTTCTTACCTCCAAACTGCCATATCTCGCGAACGCATTGACCAATCCGCAAAATTTCTGTTGCATCTGAAAGTAGAAACTCGCCCGATTACAACGGTATGCGTACTTTTCCCCTAGGCCGTTCTAGTTATTCGTTTCGAGCATCAGAACTGCGAAAATTTAGACTTTCTCAAGCGTTTCTTACCTCCAAACTGCCATATCTCGCGAACGGATTGACCAATCCGCAAAATTTCTGTTGCATCTGAAAGTAGAAACTCGCCCGATTACAACGGTAGGTGTAGTTTTCCCCTAGGCCGTTCTAGTTATTCGTTTACAACATCAGAACTGCGAAAATTTTGAGTTTCTCAAGCGTTTCTTACCTCTAAACTGCCATATCTCGCGAACGGATTGACCAATCCGCAAAATTTCTGTTGCATCTGAAAGTAGATACTCGCCCGATTACAACGGTAGGTGTAGTTTTCCCCTAGGCCGTTCTAGTTATTCGTTTAGAGCATCAGAACTGCGAAAATTTTGAGTTTCTCAAGCGTTTCTTACGTCCAAACTGCCATATCTCGCGAACGGATTGATCAGTCCGCAAAATTTCTGTTGCATCTGAAAGTAGAAACTCGCCCGATTACAACGGTATGCGCACTTTTCCCCTAGGCCGTTCTAGTTATTCGTTTCGAGCATCAGAACTGCGAAAATTTTGAGTTTCTCAAGCGTTTCTTACCTCCAAAATGCCATATCTCGCGAACGGATTGATCAGTCCGCAAAATTTCTGTTGCATCTGAAAGTAGAAACTCGCCCGATTACAACGGTATGCGCACTTTTCCCCTAGGCCGTCCTAGTTATTCGTGTCGAGCATCAGAACTGCGAAAATTTTGAGTTTCTCAAGCGTTTCTTACCTCCAAACTGCCATATCTCGCGAACGGATTGACCAATCCGCAAAATTTCTGTGGCATCTGAAAGTAGAAACTCGCCCGATTACAACGGTATGTGTAGTTTTCCCCTAGGCCGTTCCAGTTATTCGTTTCGAGCATCAGAACTGCGAAAATTTTGAGTTTCTCGAGCGTTTCTTACATCCAAACTGCCATATCTCGCGAACGGATTGACCGATCCGCAAAATTTCTGTTGCATCTGAAAGTAGAAACTCGCCCGATTACAACGGTATGCGTACTTTTCCCCTAGGCCGTTCTAGTTATTCGCTTCGAGCATCAGAACTGCGAAAATTTTGACTTTCTCAAGCGTTTCTTACCTCCAAACTGCCATATCTCGCGAACGGATTGACCGATCCGCAAAATTTCTGTTGCATCTGAAAGTAGAAACTCGCCCGATTACAACGGTATGCGTACTTTTCCCCTAGGCCGTTCTAGTTATTCGCTTCGAGCATCAGAACTGCGAAAATTTTGACTTTCTCAAGCGTTTCTTACCTCCAAACTGCCATATCTCGCGAACGGATTGACCGATCCGCAAAATTTCTGTTGCATCTGAAAGTAGAAACCCGCCCGATTACAACGGTGTGCGTACTTTTCCCCTAGGCCGTTCTAGTTGTTCGTTTCGAGCATCAGAACGGCGAAAATGTCGAGTTTCTCAAGCGTTTCTTACCTCCAAACTGCCATATCTCGCGAACGGATTGACTAATCCGCAAAATTTCTGTTGCATCTGAAAGTAGAAACTCGCCCGATTGCAGCGGTATGCGTACTTTTCCCCTAGGCCGTTCTAGTTATTCGTTTCGAGCATCAGAACTGCGAAAATTTTGACTTTCTCAAGCGTTTCTTACATCCAAACTGACATATCTCGCGAACGGATTGACCAATCCGCAAAATTTCTGTTGCATCTGAAAGTAGAAACTCGCCCGATTACAACGGTAGTTGTAGTTTTCCCCTAGGCCGTTCTAGTTATTCGTTTAGAGCATTAGAACTGCGAAAATTTTGAGTTTCTCAAGCGTTTCTTACCTCCAAACTGCCATATCTCGCGAACGGATTGACCAATCCGCAAAATTTCTGTTGCATCTGAAAGTAGAAACTCGCCCGATTACAACGGTATATGTAGTTTTCCCCTAGGCCGTTCTAGTTATTCGTTTCGAGCATCAGAACTGCGCAAATTTTGAGTTTCTCAAGCGTTTCGTACCTCCAAACTGCCATATCTCGCGAACGGATTGACCGATCCGCAAAATTTCTGTTGCATCTGAAAGTAGAAAATCGCCCGATTACAACGGTATGCGCACTTTTCCCCTAGGCCGTTCTAGTTATTCGTTTCGAGCATCAGAACTGCGAAAATTTTGAGTTTCTCAAGCGTTTCTTACCTCCAAAATGCCATATCTCGCAAACGGATTGACTAATCCGCAAAATTTCTGTTGCATCTGAAAGTAGAAACTCGTCCGATTACAACGGTATGCGCACTTTTCCCCTAGACCGTTCTAGTTATTCGTTTCGAGAATCAGAACGGCGAAAATGTCGAGTTTCTCAAGCGTTTCTTACCTCCAAACTGCCATATCTCGCGAACGGATTGACTAATCCGCAAAATTTCTGTTGCATCTGAAAGTAGAAACTCGCCCGATTGCAGCGGTATGCGTACTTTTCCCCTAGGCCGTTCTAGTTATTCGTTTCGAGCATCAGAACTGCGAAAATTTTGACTTTCTCAAGCGTTTCTTACATCCAAACTGACATATCTCGCGAACGGATTGACCAATCCGCAAAATTTCTGTTGCATCTGAAAGTAGAAACTCGCCCGATTACAACGGTAGTTGTAGTTTTCCCCTAGGCCGTTCTAGTTATTCGTTTAGAGCATTAGAACTGCGAAAATTTTGAGTTTCTCAAGCGTTTCTTACCTCCAAACTGCCATATCTCGCGAACGGATTGACCAATCCGCAAAATTTCTGTTGCATCTGAAAGTAGAAACTCGCCCGATTACAACGGTATATGTAGTTTTCCCCTAGGCCGTTCTAGTTATTCGTTTCGAGCATCAGAACTGCGCAAATTTTGAGTTTCTCAAGCGTTTCGTACCTCCAAACTGCCATATCTCGCGAACGGATTGACCGATCCGCAAAATTTCTGTTGCATCTGAAAGTAGAAAATCGCCCGATTACAACGGTATGCGCACTTTTCCCCTAGGCCGTTCTAGTTATTCGTTTCGAGCATCAGAACTGCGAAAATTTTGAGTTTCTCAAGCGTTTCTTACCTCCAAAATGCCATATCTCGCAAACGGATTGACTAATCCGCAAAATTTCTGTTGCATCTGAAAGTAGAAACTCGTCCGATTACAACGGTATGCGCACTTTTCCCCTAGACCGTTCTAGTTATTCGTTTCGAGAATCAGAACTGCGCAAATTTTGAGTGTCTCAAGCGTTTCTTACCTCCAAACTGCCATATCTCGCGAACGGGTTGACTAATCCGCAAAATTTCTGTTGCATCTGAAAGTAGAAACTCGCCCGATTACAACGGTATGCGTACTTTTCCCCTAGGCCGTTCTAGTTATTCGTTTCGAGCATCAGAACTGCGCAAATTTTGACTTTCTCAAGCGTTTCTTACCTCCAAACTGCCATATCTCGCGAACGCATTGACCAATCCGCAAAATTTCTGTTGCATCTGAAAGTAGAAACTCGCCCGATTACAACGGTATGCGTACTTTTCCCCTAGGCCGTTCTAGTTATTCGTTTCGAGCATCAGAACTGCGAAAATTTAGACTTTCTCAAGCGTTTCTTACCTCCAAACTGCCATATCTCGCGAACGGATTGACCAATCCGCAAAATTTCTGTTGCATCTGAAAGTAGAAACTCGCCCGATTACAACGGTAGGTGTAGTTTTCCCCTAGGCCGTTCTAGTTATTCGTTTACAACATCAGAACTGCGAAAATTTTGAGTTTCTCAAGCGTTTCTTACCTCTAAACTGCCATATCTCGCGAACGGATTGACCAATCCGCAAAATTTCTGTTGCATCTGAAAGTAGATACTCGCCCGATTACAACGGTAGGTGTAGTTTTCCCCTAGGCCGTTCTAGTTATTCGTTTAGAGCATCAGAACTGCGAAAATTTTGAGTTTCTCAAGCGTTTCTTACGTCCAAACTGCCATATCTCGCGAACGGATTGATCAGTCCGCAAAATTTCTGTTGCATCTGAAAGTAGAAACTCGCCCGATTACAACGGTATGCGCACTTTTCCCCTAGGCCGTTCTAGTTATTCGTTTCGAGCATCAGAACTGCGAAAATTTTGAGTTTCTCAAGCGTTTCTTACCTCCAAAATGCCATATCTCGCGAACGGATTGACTAATCCGCAAAATTTCTGTTGCATCTGAAAGTAGAAACTCGTCCGATTACAACGGTATGCGCACTTTTCCGCTAGACCGTTCTAGTTATTCGTTTCGAGAATCAGAACTGCGCAAATTTTGAGTTTTTCAAGCGTTTCTTACCTCCAAACTGCCATATCTCGCGAACGGATTGACCGATCCGCAAAATTTCTGTTGCTTCTGAAAGTAGAAACTCGCCCGATTACAACGGTATGCGCACTTTTCCCCTAGGCCGTTCTAATTATTCGTTTCGAGCATCAGAACTGCGAAAATTTTGAGTTTCTCAAGCGTTTCTTACCTCCAAACTGCCATATCTCGCGAACGGATTGACTAATCCGCAAAATTTCTGTTGCATCTGAAAGTAGAAACTCGTCCGATTACAACGGTATGCGCACTTTTCCCCTAGACCGTTCTAGTTATTCGTTTCGAGAATCAGAACTGCGCAAATTTTGAGTGTCTCAAGCGTTTCTTACCTCCAAACTGCCATATCTCGCGAACGGATTGACTAATCCGCAAAATTTCTGTTGCATCTGAAAGTAGAAACTCGCCCGATTACAACGGTATGCGTACTTTTCCCCTAGGCCGTTCTAGTTATTCGTTTCGAGCATCAGAACTGCGAAAATTTTGACTTTCTCAAGCGTTTCTTACCTCCAAACTGCCATATCTCGCGAACGCATTGACCAATCCGCAAAATTTCTGTTGCATCTGAAAGTAGAAACTCGCCCGATTACAACGGTAGGTGTAGTTTTCCCCTAGGCCGTTCTAGTTATTCGTTTAGAGCATCAGAACTGCGAAAATTTTGAGTTTCTCAAGCGTTTCTTACGTCCAAACTGCCATATCTCGCGAACGGATTGATCAGTCCGCAAAATTTCTGTTGCATCTGAAAGTAGAAACTCGCCCGATTACAACGGTATGCGCACTTTTCCCCTAGGCCGTTCTAGTTATTCGTGTCGAGCATCAGAACTGCGAAAATTTTGAGTTTCTCAAGCGTTTCTTACCTCCAAACTGCCATATCTCGCGAACGGATTGACCAATCCGCAAAATTTCTGTTGCATCTGAAAGTAGAAACTCGCCCGATTACAACGGTATGTGTAGTTTTCCCCTAGGCCGTTCCAGTTATTCGTTTCGAGCATCAGAACTGCGAAAATTTTGAGTTTCTCAAGCGTTTCTTACATCCAAACTGCCATATCTCGCGAACGGATTGACCGATCCGCAAAATTTCTGTTGCATCTGAAAGTAGAAACTCGCCCGATTACAACGGTATGCGTACTTTTCCCCTAGGCCGTTCTAGTTATTCGTTTCGAGCATCAGAACTGCGAAAATTTAGACTTTCTCAAGCGTTTCTTACCTCCAAACTGCCATATCTCGCGAACGGATTGACCAATCCGCAAAATTTCTGTTGCATCTGAAAGTAGAAACTCGCCCGATTACAACGGTATGCGCACTTTTCCCCTAGGCCGTTCTAGTTATTCGTGTCGAGCATCAGAACTGCGAAAATTTTGAGTTTCTCAAGCGTTTCTTACCTCCAAACTGCCATATCTCGCGAACGGATTGACCAATCCGCAAAATTTCTGTTGCATCTGAAAGTAGAAACTCGCCCGATTACAACGGTACGTGTAGTTTTCCCCTAGGCCGTTCCAGTTATTCGTTTCGAGCATCAGAACTGCGAAAATTTTGAGTTTCTCAAGCGTTTCTTACATCCAAACTGCCATATCTCGCGAACGGATTGACCGATCCGCAAAATTTCTGTTGCATCTGAAAGTAGAAACTCGCCCGATTACAACGGTATGCGTACTTTTCCCCTAGGCCCTTCTAGTTATTCGTTTCGAGAATCAGAACTGCGCAAATTTTGAGTTTTTCAAGCGTTTCTTACCTCCAAACTGCCATATCTCGCGAACGGATTGACCAATCCGCAAAATTTCTGTTGCTTCTGAAAGTAGAAACTCGCCCGATTACAACGGTATGCGCACTTTTCTCCTAGGCCGTTCTAATTATTCGTTTCGAGCATCAGAACTGCGAAAATTTTGAGTTTCTCAAGCGTTTCTTACCTCCAAACTGCCATATCTCGCGAACGGATTGACTAATCCGCAAAATTTCTGCTGCATCTGAAAGTAGAAACTCGTCCGATTACAACGGTATGCGCACTTTTCCCCTAGACCGTTCTAGTTATTCGTTTCGAGAATCAGAACTGCGCAAATTTTGAGTGTCTCAAGCGTTTCTTACCTCCAAACTGCCATATCTCGCGAACGGATTGACGAATCCGCAAAATTTCTGTTGCATCTGAAAGTAGAAAGTCGCCCGAATACAACGGTATGCGTTCTTTTCCCCTAGGCCGTTCTAGTTATTCGTTTCGAGCATCAGAACTGCGAAAATTTTGACTTTCTCAAGCGTTTCTTACCTCCAAACTGCCATATCTCGCGAACGGATTGACCAATCCGCAAAATTTCTGTTGCATCTGAAAGTAGAAACTCGCCCGATTACATCGGTAGGTGTAGTTTTCCCCTAGGCCGTTCTAGTTATTCGTTTAGAGCATCAGAACTGCGAAAATTTTGAGTTTCTCAAGCGTTTCTTACGTCCAAACTGCCATATCTCGCGAACGGATTGATCAGTCCGCAAAATTTCTGTTGCATCTGAAAGTAGAAACTCGCCCGATTACAGCGGTATGCGCACTTTTCCCCTAGGCCGTTCTAGTTATTCGTGTCGAGCATCAGAACTAGGAAAATTTTGAGTTTCTCAAGCGTTTCTTACCTCCAAACTGCCATATCTCGCGAACGGATTGACCAATCCGCAAAATTTCTGTGGCATCTGAAAGTAGAAACTCGCCCGATTACAACGGTATGTGTAGTTTTCCCCTAGGCCGTTCCAGTTATTCGTTTCGAGCATCAGAACTGCGAAAATTTTGAGTTTCTCAAGCGTTTCTTACATCCAAACTGCCATATCTCGCGAACGGATTGACCGATCCGCAAAATTTCTGTTGCATCTGAAAGTAGAAACTCGCCCGATTACAACGGTATGCGTACTTTTCCCCTAGGCCGTTCTAGTTATTCGCTTCGAGCATCAGAACTGCGAAAATTTTGACTTTCTCAAGCATTTCTTACCTCCAAACTGCCATATCTCGCGAACGGATTGACCGATCCGCAAAATTTCTGTTGCATCTGAAAGTAGAAACCCGCCCGATTACAACGATGTGCGTACTTTTCCCCTAGGCCGTTCTAGTTGTTCGTTTCGAGCATCAGAACGGCGAAAATGTCGAGTTTCTCAAGCGTTTCTTACCTCCAAACTGCCATATCTCGCGAACGGATTGACTAATCCGCAAAATTTCTGTTGCATCTGAAAGTAGAAACTCGCCCGATTGCAGCGGTATGCGTACTTTTCCCCTAGGCCGTTCTAGTTATTCGTTTCGAGCATCAGAACTGCGAAAATTTTGACTTTCTCAAGCGTTTCTTACATCCAAACTGACATATCTCGCGAACGGATTGACCAATCCGCAAAATTTCTGTTGCATCTGAAAGTAGAAACTCGCCCGATTACAACGGTAGTTGTAGTTTTCCCCTAGGCCGTTCTAGTTATTCGTTTAGAGCATCAGAACTGCGAAAATTTTGAGTTTCTCAAGCGTTTCTTACCTCCAAACTGCCATATCTCGCGAACGGATTGACCAATCCGCAAAATTTCTGTTGCATCTGAAAGTAGAAACTCGCCCGATTACAACGGTATGTGTAGTTTTCCCCTAGGCCGTTCTAGTTATTCGTTTCGAGCATCAGAGCTGCGCAAATTTTGAGTTTCTCAAGCGTTTCGTACCTCCAAACTGCCATATCTCGCGAACGGATTGACCGATCCGCAAAATTTCTGTTGCATCTGAAAGTAGAAACTCGCCCGATTACAACGGTATGCGCACTTTTCCCCTAGGCCGTTCTAGTTATTCGTTTCGAGCATCAGAACTGCGAAAGTTTTGAGTTTCTCAAGCGTTTCTTACCTCCAAAATGCCATATCTCGCGAACGGATTGACTAATCCGCAAAATTTCTGTTGCATCTGAAAGTAGAAACTCGTCCGATTACAACGGTATGCGCACTTTTCCGCTAGACCGTTCTAGTTATTCGTTTCGAGAATCAGAACTGCGCAAATTTTGAGTTTTTCAAGCGTTTCTTACCTCCAAACTGCCATATCTCGCGAACGGATTGACCAATGCGCAAAATTTCTGTTGCTTCTGAAAGTAGAAACTCGCCCGATTACAACGGTATGCGCACTTTTCCCCTAGGCCGTTCTAATTATTCGTTTCGAGCATCAGAACTGCGAAAATTTTGAGTTTCTCAAGCGTTTCTTACCTCCAAACTGCCATATCTCGCGAACGGATTGACCGATCCGCAAAATTTCTGTTGCATCTGAAAGTAGAAACTCGCCCGATTACAACGGTATGCGCACTTTTCCCCTAGGCCGTTCTAGTTATTCGTTTCGAGCATCAGAACTGCGAAAGTTTTGAGTTTCTCAAGCGTTTCTTACCTCCAAAATGCCATATCTCGCGAACGGATTGACTAATCCGCAAAATTTCTGTTGCATCTGAAAGTAGAAACTCGTCCGATTACAACGGTATGCGCACTTTTCCGCTAGACCGTTCTAGTTATTCGTTTCGAGAATCAGAACTGCGCAAATTTTGAGTTTTTCAAGCGTTTCTTACCTCCAAACTGCCATATCTCGCGAACGGATTGACCAATGCGCAAAATTTCTGTTGCTTCTGAAAGTAGAAACTCGCCCGATTACAACGGTATGCGCACTTTTCCCCTAGGCCGTTCTAATTATTCGTTTCGAGCATCAGAACTGCGAAAATTTTGAGTTTCTCAAGCGTTTCTTACCTCCAAACTGCCATATCTCGCGAACGGATTGACTAATCCGCAAAATTTCTGTTGCATCTGAAAGTAGAAACTCGTCCGATTACAACGGTATGCGCACTTTTCCCCTAGACCGTTCTAGTTATTCGTTTCGAGAATCAGAACTGCGCAAATTTTGAGTGTCTCAAGCGTTTCTTACCTCCAAACTGCCATATCTCGCGAACGGATTGACTAATCCGCAAAATTTCTGTTGCATCTGAAAGTAGAAACTCGCCCGATTACAACGGTATGCGTACTTTTCCCCTAGGCCGTTCTAGTTATTCGTTTACAACATCAGAACTGCGAAAATTTTGAGTTTCTCAAGCGTTTCTTACCTCTAAACTGCCATATCTCGCGAACGGATTGACCAATCCGCAAAATTTCTGTTGCATCTGAAAGTAGAAACTCGCCCGATTACATCGGTAGGTGTAGTTTTCCCCTAGGCCGTTCTAGTTATTCGTTTAGAGCTTCAGAACTGCGAAAATTTTGAGTTTCTCAAGCGTTTCTTACGTCCAAACTGCCATATCTCGCGAACGGATTGATCAGTCCGCAAAATTTCTGTTGCATCTGAAAGTAGAAACTCGCCCGATTACAACGGTATGCGCACTTTTCCCCTAGGCCGTCCTAGTTATTCGTGTCGAGCATCAGAACTGCGAAAATTTTGAGTTTCTCAAGCGTTTCTTACCTCCAAACTGCCATATCTCGCGAACGGATTGACCAATCCGCAAAATTTCTGTGGCATCTGAAAGTAGAAACTCGCCCGATTACAACGGTATGTGTAGTTTTCCCCTAGGCCGTTCCAGTTATTCGTTTCGAGCATCAGAACTGCGAAAATTTTGAGTTTCTCGAGCGTTTCTTACATCCAAACTGCCATATCTCGCGAACGGATTGACCGATCCGCAAAATTTCTGTTGCATCTGAAAGTAGAAACTCGCCCGATTACAACGGTATGCGTACTTTTCCCCTAGGCCGTTCTAGTTATTCGCTTCGAGCATCAGAACTGCGAAAATTTTGACTTTCTCAAGCGTTTCTTACCTCCAAACTGCCATATCTCGCGAACGGATTGACCGATCCGCAAAATTTCTGTTGCATCTGAAAGTAGAAACTCGCCCGATTACAACGGTATGCGTACTTTTCCCCTAGGCCGTTCTAGTTATTCGCTTCGAGCATCAGAACTGCGAAAATTTTGACTTTCTCAAGCGTTTCTTACCTCCAAACTGCCATATCTCGCGAACGGATTGACCGATCCGCAAAATTTCTGTTGCATCTGAAAGTAGAAACCCGCCCGATTACAACGGTGTGCGTACTTTTCCCCTAGGCCGTTCTAGTTGTTCGTTTCGAGCATCAGAACGGCGAAAATGTCGAGTTTCTCAAGCGTTTCTTACCTCCAAACTGCCATATCTCGCGAACGGATTGACTAATCCGCAAAATTTCTGTTGCATCTGAAAGTAGAAACTCGCCCGATTGCAGCGGTATGCGTACTTTTCCCCTAGGCCGTTCTAGTTATTCGTTTCGAGCATCAGAACTGCGAAAATTTTGACTTTCTCAAGCGTTTCTTACATCCAAACTGACATATCTCGCGAACGGATTGACCAATCCGCAAAATTTCTGTTGCATCTGAAAGTAGAAACTCGCCCGATTACAACGGTAGTTGTAGTTTTCCCCTAGGCCGTTCTAGTTATTCGTTTAGAGCATTAGAACTGCGAAAATTTTGAGTTTCTCAAGCGTTTCTTACCTCCAAACTGCCATATCTCGCGAACGGATTGACCAATCCGCAAAATTTCTGTTGCATCTGAAAGTAGAAACTCGCCCGATTACAACGGTATATGTAGTTTTCCCCTAGGCCGTTCTAGTTATTCGTTTCGAGCATCAGAACTGCGCAAATTTTGAGTTTCTCAAGCGTTTCGTACCTCCAAACTGCCATATCTCGCGAACGGATTGACCGATCCGCAAAATTTCTGTTGCATCTGAAAGTAGAAAATCGCCCGATTACAACGGTATGCGCACTTTTCCCCTAGGCCGTTCTAGTTATTCGTTTCGAGCCTCAGAACTGCGAAAATTTTGAGTTTCTCAAGCGTTTCTTACCTCCAAAATGCCATATCTCGCAAACGGATTGACTAATCCGCAAAATTTCTGTTGCATCTGAAAGTAGAAACTCGTCCGATTACAACGGTATGCGCACTTTTCCCCTAGACCGTTCTAGTTATTCGTTTCGAGAATCAGAACTGCGCAAATTTTGAGTGTCTCAAGCGTTTCTTACCTCCAAACTGCCATATCTCGCGAACGGGTTGACTAATCCGCAAAATTTCTGTTGCATCTGAAAGTAGAAACTCGCCCGATTACAACGGTATGCGTACTTTTCCCCTAGGCCGTTCTAGTTATTCGTTTCGAGCATCAGAACTGCGCAAATTTTGACTTTCTCAAGCGTTTCTTACCTCCAAACTGCCATATCTCGCGAACGCATTGACCAATCCGCAAAATTTCTGTTGCATCTGAAAGTAGAAACTCGCCCGATTACAACGGTATGCGTACTTTTCCCCTAGGCCGTTCTAGTTATTCGTTTCGAGCATCAGAACTGCGAAAATTTAGACTTTCTCAAGCGTTTCTTACCTCCAAACTGCCATATCTCGCGAACGGATTGACCAATCCGCAAAATTTCTGTTGCATCTGAAAGTAGAAACTCGCCCGATTACAACGGTAGGTGTAGTTTTCCCCTAGGCCGTTCTAGTTATTCGTTTACAACATCAGAACTGCGAAAATTTTGAGTTTCTCAAGCGTTTCTTACCTCTAAACTGCCATATCTCGCGAACGGATTGACCAATCCGCAAAATTTCTGTTGCATCTGAAAGTAGATACTCGCCCGATTACAACGGTAGGTGTAGTTTTCCCCTAGGCCGTTCTAGTTATTCGTTTAGAGCATCAGAACTGCGAAAATTTTGAGTTTCTCAAGCGTTTCTTACGTCCAAACTGCCATATCTCGCGAACGGATTGATCAGTCCGCAAAATTTCTGTTGCATCTGAAAGTAGAAACTCGCCCGATTACAACGGTATGCGCACTTTTCCCCTAGGCCGTTCTAGTTATTCGTTTCGAGCATCAGAACTGCGAAAATTTTGAGTTTCTCAAGCGTTTCTTACCTCCAAAATGCCATATCTCGCGAACGGATTGACTAATCCGCAAAATTTCTGTTGCATCTGAAAGTAGAAACTCGTCCGATTACAACGGTATGCGCACTTTTCCGCTAGACCGTTCTAGTTATTCGTTTCGAGAATCAGAACTGCGCAAATTTTGAGTTTTTCAAGCGTTTCTTACCTCCAAACTGCCATATCTCGCGAACGGATTGACCGATCCGCAAAATTTCTGTTGCTTCTGAAAGTAGAAACTCGCCCGATTACAACGGTATGCGCACTTTTCCCCTAGGCCGTTCTAATTATTCGTTTCGAGCATCAGAACTGCGAAAATTTTGAGTTTCTCAAGCGTTTCTTACCTCCAAACTGCCATATCTCGCGAACGGATTGACTAATCCGCAAAATTTCTGTTGCATCTGAAAGTAGAAACTCGTCCGATTACAACGGTATGCGCACTTTTCCCCTAGACCGTTCTAGTTATTCGTTTCGAGAATCAGAACTGCGCAAATTTTGAGTGTCTCAAGCGTTTCTTACCTCCAAACTGCCATATCTCGCGAACGGATTGACTAATCCGCAAAATTTCTGTTGCATCTGAAAGTAGAAACTCGCCCGATTACAACGGTATGCGTACTTTTCCCCTAGGCCGTTCTAGTTATTCGTTTCGAGCATCAGAACTGCGAAAATTTTGACTTTCTCAAGCGATTCTTACCTCCAAACTGCCATATCTCGCGAACGCATTGACCAATCCGCAAAATTTCTGTTGCATCTGAAAGTAGAAACTCGCCCGATTACAACGGTAGGTGTAGTTTTCCCCTAGGCCGTTCTAGTTATTCGTTTAGAGCATCAGAACTGCGAAAATTTTGAGTTTCTCAAGCGTTTCTTACGTCCAAACTGCCATATCTCGCGAACGGATTGATCAGTCCGCAAAATTTCTGTTGCATCTGAAAGTAGAAACTCGCCCGATTACAACGGTATGCGCACTTTTCCCCTAGGCCGTTCTAGTTATTCGTGTCGAGCATCAGAACTGCGAAAATTTTGAGTTTCTCAAGCGTTTCTTACCTCCAAACTGCCATATCTCGCGAACGGATTGACCAATCCGCAAAATTTCTGTTGCATCTGAAAGTAGAAACTCGCCCGATTACAACGGTATGTGTAGTTTTCCCCTAGGCCGTTCCAGTTATTCGTTTCGAGCATCAGAACTGCGAAAATTTTGAGTTTCTCAAGCGTTTCTTACATCCAAACTGCCATATCTCGCGAACGGATTGACCGATCCGCAAAATTTCTGTTGCATCTGAAAGTAGAAACTCGCCCGATTACAACGGTATGCGTACTTTTCCCCTAGGCCGTTCTAGTTATTCGTTTCGAGCATCAGAACTGCGAAAATTTAGACTTTCTCAAGCGTTTCTTACCTCCAAACTGCCATATCTCGCGAACGGATTGACCAATCCGCAAAATTTCTGTTGCATCTGAAAGTAGAAACTCGCCCGATTACAACGGTATGCGCACTTTTCCCCTAGGCCGTTCTAGTTATTCGTGTCGAGCATCAGAACTGCGAAAATTTTGAGTTTCTCAAGCGTTTCTTACCTCCAAACTGCCATATCTCGCGAACGGATTGACCAATCCGCAAAATTTCTGTTGCATCTGAAAGTAGAAACTCGCCCGATTACAACGGTACGTGTAGTTTTCCCCTAGGCCGTTCCAGTTATTCGTTTCGAGCATCAGAACTGCGAAAATTTTGAGTTTCTCAAGCGTTTCTTACATCCAAACTGCCATATCTCGCGAACGGATTGACCGATCCGCAAAATTTCTGTTGCATCTGAAAGTAGAAACTCGCCCGATTGCAGCGGTATGCGTACTTTTCCCCTAGGCCGTTCTAGTTATTCGTTTCGAGCATCAGAACTGCGAAAATTTTGACTTTCTCAAGCGTTTCTTACATCCAAACTGACATATCTCGCGAACGGATTGACCAATCCGCAAAATTTCTGTTGCATCTGAAAGTAGAAACTCGCCCGATTACAACGGTAGTTGTAGTTTTCCCCTAGGCCGTTCTAGTTATTCGTTTAGAGCATTAGAACTGCGAAAATTTTGAGTTTCTCAAGCGTTTCTTACCTCCAAACTGCCATATCTCGCGAACGGATTGACCAATCCGCAAAATTTCTGTTGCATCTGAAAGTAGAAACTCGCCCGATTACAACGGTATATGTAGTTTTCCCCTAGGCCGTTCTAGTTATTCGTTTCGAGCATCAGAACTGCGCAAATTTTGAGTTTCTCAAGCGTTTCGTACCTCCAAACTGCCATATCTCGCGAACGGATTGACCGATCCGCAAAATTTCTGTTGCATCTGAAAGTAGAAAATCGCCCGATTACAACGGTATGCGCACTTTTCCCCTAGGCCGTTCTAGTTATTCGTTTCGAGCCTCAGAACTGCGAAAATTTTGAGTTTCTCAAGCGTTTCTTACCTCCAAAATGCCATATCTCGCAAACGGATTGACTAATCCGCAAAATTTCTGTTGCATCTGAAAGTAGAAACTCGTCCGATTACAACGGTATGCGCACTTTTCCCCTAGACCGTTCTAGTTATTCGTTTCGAGAATCAGAACTGCGCAAATTTTGAGTGTCTCAAGCGTTTCTTACCTCCAAACTGCCATATCTCGCGAACGGGTTGACTAATCCGCAAAATTTCTGTTGCATCTGAAAGTAGAAACTCGCCCGATTACAACGGTATGCGTACTTTTCCCCTAGGCCGTTCTAGTTATTCGTTTCGAGCATCAGAACTGCGCAAATTTTGACTTTCTCAAGCGTTTCTTACCTCCAAACTGCCATATCTCGCGAACGCATTGACCAATCCGCAAAATTTCTGTTGCATCTGAAAGTAGAAACTCGCCCGATTACAACGGTATGCGTACTTTTCCCCTAGGCCGTTCTAGTTATTCGTTTCGAGCATCAGAACTGCGAAAATTTAGACTTTCTCAAGCGTTTCTTACCTCCAAACTGCCATATCTCGCGAACGGATTGACCAATCCGCAAAATTTCTGTTGCATCTGAAAGTAGAAACTCGCCCGATTACAACGGTAGGTGTAGTTTTCCCCTAGGCCGTTCTAGTTATTCGTTTACAACATCAGAACTGCGAAAATTTTGAGTTTCTCAAGCGTTTCTTACCTCTAAACTGCCATATCTCGCGAACGGATTGACCAATCCGCAAAATTTCTGTTGCATCTGAAAGTAGATACTCGCCCGATTACAACGGTAGGTGTAGTTTTCCCCTAGGCCGTTCTAGTTATTCGTTTCGAGCATCAGAACTGCGAAAATTTTGAGTTTCTCAAGCGTTTCTTACCTCCAAAATGCCATATCTCGCGAACGGATTGACTAATCCGCAAAATTTCTGTTGCATCTGAAAGTAGAAACTCGTCCGATTACAACGGTATGCGCACTTTTCCGCTAGACCGTTCTAGTTATTCGTTTCGAGAATCAGAACTGCGCAAATTTTGAGTTTTTCAAGCGTTTCTTACCTCCAAACTGCCATATCTCGCGAACGGATTGACCGATCCGCAAAATTTCTGTTGCTTCTGAAAGTAGAAACTCGCCCGATTACAACGGTATGCGCACTTTTCCCCTAGGCCGTTCTAATTATTCGTTTCGAGCATCAGAACTGCGAAAATTTTGAGTTTCTCAAGCGTTTCTTACCTCCAAACTGCCATATCTCGCGAACGGATTGACTAATCCGCAAAATTTCTGTTGCATCTGAAAGTAGAAACTCGTCCGATTACAACGGTATGCGCACTTTTCCCCTAGACCGTTCTAGTTATTCGTTTCGAGAATCAGAACTGCGCAAATTTTGAGTGTCTCAAGCGTTTCTTACCTCCAAACTGCCATATCTCGCGAACGGATTGACTAATCCGCAAAATTTCTGTTGCATCTGAAAGTAGAAACTCGCCCGATTACAACGGTATGCGTACTTTTCCCCTAGGCCGTTCTAGTTATTCGTTTCGAGCATCAGAACTGCGAAAATTTTGACTTTCTCAAGCGTTTCTTACCTCCAAACTGCCATATCTCGCGAACGCATTGACCAATCCGCAAAATTTCTGTTGCATCTGAAAGTAGAAACTCGCCCGATTACAACGGTAGGTGTAGTTTTCCCCTAGGCCGTTCTAGTTATTCGTTTAGAGCATCAGAACTGCGAAAATTTTGAGTTTCTCAAGCGTTTCTTACGTCCAAACTGCCATATCTCGCGAACGGATTGATCAGTCCGCAAAATTTCTGTTGCATCTGAAAGTAGAAACTCGCCCGATTACAACGGTATGCGCACTTTTCCCCTAGGCCGTTCTAGTTATTCGTGTCGAGCATCAGAACTGCGAAAATTTTGAGTTTCTCAAGCGTTTCTTACCTCCAAACTGCCATATCTCGCGAACGGATTGACCAATCCGCAAAATTTCTGTTGCATCTGAAAGTAGAAACTCGCCCGATTACAACGGTATGTGTAGTTTTCCCCTAGGCCGTTCCAGTTATTCGTTTCGAGCATCAGAACTGCGAAAATTTTGAGTTTCTCAAGCGTTTCTTACATCCAAACTGCCATATCTCGCGAACGGATTGACCGATCCGCAAAATTTCTGTTGCATCTGAAAGTAGAAACTCGCCCGATTACAACGGTATGCGTACTTTTCCCCTAGGCCGTTCTAGTTATTCGTTTCGAGCATCAGAACTGCGAAAATTTAGACTTTCTCAAGCGTTTCTTACCTCCAAACTGCCATATCTCGCGAACGGATTGACCAATCCGCAAAATTTCTGTTGCATCTGAAAGTAGAAACTCGCCCGATTACAACGGTATGCGCACTTTTCCCCTAGGCCGTTCTAGTTATTCGTGTCGAGCATCAGAACTGCGAAAATTTTGAGTTTCTCAAGCGTTTCTTACCTCCAAACTGCCATATCTCGCGAACGGATTGACCAATCCGCAAAATTTCTGTTGCATCTGAAAGTAGAAACTCGCCCGATTACAACGGTACGTGTAGTTTTCCCCTAGGCCGTTCCAGTTATTCGTTTCGAGCATCAGAACTGCGAAAATTTTGAGTTTCTCAAGCGTTTCTTACATCCAAACTGCCATATCTCGCGAACGGATTGACCGATCCGCAAAATTTCTGTTGCATCTGAAAGTAGAAACTCGCCCGATTACAACGGTATGCGTACTTTTCCCCTAGGCCGTTCTAGTTATTCGTTTCGAGCATCAGAACTGCGAAAATTTAGACTTTCTCAAGCGTTTCTTACCTCCAAACTGCCATATCTCGCGAACGGATTGACCAATCCGCAAAATTTCTGTTGCATCTGAAAGTAGAAACTCGCCCGATTACAACGGTATGCGCACTTTTCCCCTAGGCCGTTCTAGTTATTCGTGTCGAGCATCAGAACTGCGAAAATTTTGAGTTTCTCAAGCGTTTCTTACCTCCAAACTGCCATATCTCGCGAACGGATTGACCAATCCGCAAAATTTCTGTTGCATCTGAAAGTAGAAACTCGCCCGATTACAACGGTACGTGTAGTTTTCCCCTAGGCCGTTCCAGTTATTCGTTTCGAGCATCAGAACTGCGAAAATTTTGAGTTTCTCAAGCGTTTCTTACATCCAAACTGCCATATCTCGCGAACGGATTGACCGATCCGCAAAATTTCTGTTGCATCTGAAAGTAGAAACTCGCCCGATTACAACGGTATGCGTACTTTTCCCCTAGGCCCTTCTAGTTATTCGTTTCGAGAATCAGAACTGCGCAAATTTTGAGTTTTTCAAGCGTTTCTTACCTCCAAACTGCCATATCTCGCGAACGGATTGACCAATCCGCAAAATTTCTGTTGCTTCTGAAAGTAGAAACTCGCCCGATTACAACGGTATGCGCACTTTTCTCCTAGGCCGTTCTAATTATTCGTTTCGAGCATCAGAACTGCGAAAATTTTGAGTTTCTCAAGCGTTTCTTACCTCCAAACTGCCATATCTCGCGAACGGATTGACTAATCCGCAAAATTTCTGCTGCATCTGAAAGTAGAAACTCGTCCGATTACAACGGTATGCGCACTTTTCCCCTAGGCCGTTCTAGTTATTCGTGTCGAGCATCAGAACTGCGAAAATTTTGAGTTTCTCAAGCGTTTCTTACCTCCAAAAGCCATATCTCGCGAACGGATTGACCAATCCGCAAAATTTCTGTTGCATCTGAAAGTAGAAACTCGCCCGATTACGACGGTATGGGTAGTTTTCCCCTAGGCCGTTCCAGTTATTCATTTCGAGCATCAGAACTGCGAAAATTTTGAGTTTCTCAAGCGTTTCTTACCTCCAAACTGCCATATCTCGCGAACGGATTGACCAATCCGCAAAATTTCTGTTGCTTCTGAAAGTAGAAACTCGTCCGATTACAACGGTATGCGCACTTTTCCGCTAGACCGTTCTAGTTATTCGTTTCGAGAATCAGAACTGCGCAAATTTTGAGTTTTTCAAGCGTTTCTTACCTCCAAACTGCCATATCTCGCGAACGGATTGACCAATCCGCAAAATTTCTGTTGCTTCTGAAAGTAGAAACTCGCCCGATTACAACGGTATGCGCACTTTTCCCCTAGGCCGTTCTAATTATACGTTTCGAGCATCAGAACTGCGAAAATTTTGAGTTTCTCAAGCGTTTCTTACGTCCAAACTGCCATATCTCGCGAACGGATTGACTAATCCGCAAAATTTATGTTGCATCTGAAAGTAGAAACTCGTCCGATTACAACGGTATGCGCACTTTTCCCCTAGACCGTTCTAGTTATTCGTTTCGAGAATCAGAACTGCGCAAATTTTGAGTGTCTCAAGCGTTTCTTACCTCCAAACTGCCATATCTCGCGAACGGATTGACTAATCCGCAAAATTTCTGTTGCATCTGAAAGTAGAAACTCGCCCGATTACAACGGTATGCGTACTTTTCCCCTAGGCCGTTCTAGTTATTCGTTTCGAGCATCAGAACTGCGAAAATTTTGACTTTCTCAAGCGTTTCTTACCTCCAAACTGCCATATCTCGCGAACGCATTCACCAATCCGCAAAATTTCTGTTGCATCTGAAAGTAGAAACTCGCCCGATTACAACGGTATGCGTACTTTTCCCCTAGGCCGTTCTAGTTATTCGTTTCGAGCATCAGAACTGCGAAAATTTAGACTTTCTCAAGCGTTTCTTACCTCCAAACTGCCATATCTCGCGAACGGATTGACCAATCCGCAAAATTTCTGTTGCATCTGAAAGTAGAAACTCGCCCGATTACAACGGTAGGTGTAGTTTTCCCCTAGGCCGTTCTAGTTATTCGTTTAGAACATCAGAACTGCGAAAATTTTGAGTTTCTCAAGCGTTTCTTACCTCCAAACTGCCATATCTCGCGAACGGATTGACCAATGCGCAAAATTTCTGTTGCATCTGAAAGTAGAAACTCGCCCGATTACAACGGTAGGTGTAGTTTTCCCCTAGGCCGTTCTAGTTATTCGTTTAGAGCATCAGAACTGCGAAAATTTTGAGTTTCTCAAGCGTTTCTTACGTCCAAACTGCCATATCTCGCGAACGGATTGATCAGTCCGCAAAATTTCTGTTGCATCTGAAAGTAGAAACTCGCCCGATTACAACGGTATGCGCACTTTTCCCCTAGGCCGTTCTAGTTATTCGTGTCGAGCATCAGAACTGCGAAAATTTTGAGTTTCTCAAGCGTTTCTTACCTCCAAAAGCCATATCTCGCGAACGGATTGACCAATCCGCAAAATTTCTGTTGCATCTGAAAGTAGAAACTCGCCCGATTACGACGGTATGTGTAGTTTTCCCCTGGGCCGTTCCAGTTATTCATTTCGAGCATCAGAACTGCGAAAATTTTGAGTTTCTCAAGCGTTTCTTACCTCCAAACTGCCATATCTCGCGAACGGATTGACCAATCCGCAAAATTTCTGTTGCATCTGAAAGTAGAAACTCGCCCGATTACAACGGTATGCGTACTTTTCCCCTAGGCCGTTCTAGTTATTCGTTTCGAGCATCAGAACTGCGAAAATTTTGACTTTCTCAAGCGTTTCTTACCTCCAAACTGCCATATCTCGCGAACGCATTGACCAATCCGCAAAATTTCTGTTGCATCTGAAAGTAGAAACTCGCCCGATTACAACGGTATGCGTACTTTTCCCCTAGGCCGTTCTAGTTATTCGTTTCGAGCATCAGAACTGCGAAAATTTAGACTTTCTCAAGCGTTTCTTACATCCAAACTGCCATATCTCGCGAACGGATTGACCAATCCGCAAAATTTCTGTTGCATCTGAAAGTAGAAACTCGCCCGATTACAACGGTAGGTGTAGTTTTCCCCTAGGCCGTTCTAGTTATTCGTTTACAACATCAGAACTGCGAAAATTTTGAGTTTCTCAAGCGTTTCTTACCTCCAAACTGCCATATCTCGCGAACGGATTGACCAATCCGCAAAATTTCTGTTGCATCTGAAAGTAGAAACTCGCCCGATTACAACGGTAGGTGTAGTTTTCCCCTAGGCCGTTCTAGTTATTCGTTTACAACATCAGAACTGCGAAAATTTTGAGTTTCTCAAGCGTTTCTTACCTCCAAACTGCCATATCTCGCGAACGGATTGACCAATCCGCAAAATTTCTGTTGCATCTGAAAGTAGAAACTCGCCCGATTACAACGGTAGGTGTAGTTTTCCCCTAGGCCGTTCTAGTTATTCGTTTAGAGCATCAGAACTGCGAAAATTTTGAGTTTCTCAAGCGTTTCTTACGTCCAAACTGCCATATCTCGCGAACGGATTGATCAGTCCGCAAAATTTCTGTTGCATCTGAAAGTAGAAACTCGCCCGATTACAACGGTATGCGCACTTTTCCCCTAGGCCGTTCTAGTTATTCGTGTCGAGCATCAGAACTGCGAAAATTTTGAGTTTCTCAAGCGTTTCTTAGTTCCAAACTGCCATATCTCGCGAACGGATTGACTAATCCGCAAAATTTCTGTTGCATCTGAAAGTAGAAACTCGTCCGATTACAACGGTATGCGCACTTTTCCCCTAGGCCGTTCTAGTTATTCGTTTCGAGCATCAGAACTGCGCAAATTTTGAGTTTCTCAAGCGATTCGTACCTCCAAACTGCCATATCTCGCGAACGGATTGACCGATCCGCAAAATTTCTGTTGCATCTGAAAGTAGAAACCCGCCCGATTACAACGGTGTGCGTACTTTTCCCCTAGACCGTTCTAGTTGTTCGTTTCGAGCATTAGAACGGCGAAAATTTCGAGTTTCTCAAGCGTTTCTTACCTCCAAACTGCCATATCTCGCGAACGGATTGACTAATCCGCAAAGTTTCTGTTGCATCTGAAAGTAGAAACTCGCCCGATTGCAGCGGTATGCGCACTTTTCCCCTAGGCCGTTCTAGTTATTCGTTTCGAGCATCAGAACTGCGAAAATTTTGAGTTTCTCAAGCGTTTCTTACCTCCAAAAGCCATATCTCGCGAACGGATTGACCAATCCGCAAAATTTCTGTTGCATCTGAAAGTAGAAACTCGCCCGATTACGACGGTATCGGTAGTTTTCCCCTAGGCCGTTCCAGTTATTCATTTCGAGCATCAGAACTGCGAAAATTTTGAGTTTCTCAAGCGTTTCTTACCTCCAAACTGCCATATCTCGCGAACGGATTGACCAATCCGCAAAATTTCTGTTGCTTCTGAAAGTAGAAACTCGTCCGATTACAACGGTATGCGCACTTTTCCGCTAGACCGTTCTAGTTATTCGTTTCGAGAATCAGAACTGCGCAAATTTTGAGTTTTTCAAGCGTTTCTTACCTCCAAACTGCCATATCTCGCGAACGGATTGACCAATCCGCAAAATTTCTGTTGCTTCTGAAAGTAGAAACTCGCCCGATTACAACGGTATGCGCACTTTTCCCCTAGGCCGTTCTAATTATGCGTTTCGAGCATCAGAACTGCGAAAATTTTGAGTTTCTCAAGCGTTTCTTACGTCCAAACTGCCATATCTCGCGAACGGATTGACTAATCCGCAAAATTTATGTTGCATCTGAAAGTAGAAACTCGTCCGATTACAACGGTATGCGCACTTTTCCCCTAGACCGTTCTAGTTATTCGTTTCGAGAATCAGAACTGCGCAAATTTTGAGTGTCTCAAGCGTTTCTTACCTCCAAACTGCCATATCTCGCGAACGGATTGACTAATCCGCAAAATTTCTGTTGCATCTGAAAGTAGAAACTCGCCCGATTACAACGGTATGCGTACTTTTCCCCTAGGCCGTTCTAGTTATTCGTTTCGAGCATCAGAACTGCGAAAATTTTGACTTTCTCAAGCGTTTCTTACCTCCAAACTGCCATATCTCGCGAACGCATTCACCAATCCGCAAAATTTCTGTTGCATCTGAAAGTAGAAACTCGCCCGATTACAACGGTATGCGTACTTTTCCCCTAGGCCGTTCTAGTTATTCGTTTCGAGCATCAGAACTGCGAAAATTTAGACTTTCTCAAGCGTTTCTTACCTCCAAACTGCCATATCTCGCGAACGGATTGACCAATCCGCAAAATTTCTGTTGCATCTGAAAGTAGAAACTCGCCCGATTACAACGGTAGGTGTAGTTTTCCCCTAGGCCGTTCTAGTTATTCGTTTAGAACATCAGAACTGCGAAAATTTTGAGTTTCTCAAGCGTTTCTTACCTCCAAACTGCCATATCTCGCGAACGGATTGACCAATGCGCAAAATTTCTGTTGCATCTGAAAGTAGAAACTCGCCCGATTACAACGGTAGGTGTAGTTTTCCCCTAGGCCGTTCTAGTTATTCGTTTAGAGCATCAGAACTGCGAAAATTTTGAGTTTCTCAAGCGTTTCTTACGTCCAAACTGCCATATCTCGCGAACGGATTGATCAGTCCGCAAAATTTCTGTTGCATCTGAAAGTAGAAACTCGCCCGATTACAACGGTATGCGCACTTTTCCCCTAGGCCGTTCTAGTTATTCGTGTCGAGCATCAGAACTGCGAAAATTTTGAGTTTCTCAAGCGTTTCTTACCTCCAAAAGCCATATCTCGCGAACGGATTGACCAATCCGCAAAATTTCTGTTGCATCTGAAAGTAGAAACTCGCCCGATTACGACGGTATGTGTAGTTTTCCCCTGGGCCGTTCCAGTTATTCATTTCGAGCATCAGAACTGCGAAAATTTTGAGTTTCTCAAGCGTTTCTTACCTCCAAACTGCCATATCTCGCGAACGGATTGACCAATCCGCAAAATTTCTGTTGCTTCTGAAAGTAGAAACCCGCCCGATTACAACGGTATGCGCACTTTTCCCCTAGGCCGTTCTAGTTATTCGTTTCGAGCATCAGAACTGCGAAAATTTTGAGTTTCTCAAGCGTTTCTTACATCCAAACTGCCATATCTCGCGAACGGATTGACCAATCCGCAAAATTTCTGTTGCATCTGAAAGTAGAAACTCGCCCGATTACAACGGTATGTGTAGTTTTCCCCTAGGCCGTTCCAGTTATTCATTTCGAGCATCAGAACTGCGAAAATTTTGAGTTTCTCAAGCGTTTCTTACCTCCAAACTGCCATATCTCGCGAACGGATTGACCAATCCGCAAAATTTCTGTTGCTTCTGAAAGTAGAAACTAGCCCGATTACAACGGTATGCGCACTTTTCCCCTGGGCCGTTCCAGTTATTCATTTCGAGCATCAGAACTGCGAAAATTTTGAGTTTCTCAAGCGTTTCTTACCTCCAAACTGCCATATCTCGCGAACGGATTGACCAATCCGCAAAATTTCTGTTGCTTCTGAAAGTAGAAACTCGCCCGATTACAACGGTATGCGCACTTTTCCCCTAGGCCGTTCTAATTATTCGTTTCGAGCATCAGAACTGCGAAAATTTTGAGTTTCTCAAGCGTTTCTTACGTCCAAACTGCCATATCTCGCGAACGGATTGACTAATCCGCAAAATTTATGTTGCATCTGAAAGTAGAAACTCGTCCGATTACAAAGGTATGCGCACTTTTCCCCTAGACCGTTCTAGTTATTCGTTTCGAGAATCAGAACTGCGCAAATTTTGAGTGTCTCAAGCGTTTCTTACCTCCAAACTGCCATATCTCGCGAACGGATTGACTAATCCGCAAAATTTCTGTTGCATCTGAAAGTAGAAACTCGCCCGATTACAACGGTATGCGTACTTTTCCCCTAGGCCGTTCTAGTTATTCGTTTCGAGCATCAGAACTGCGAAAATTTTGACTTTCTCAAGCGTTTCTTACCTCCAAACTGCCATATCTCGCGAACGCATTCACCAATCCGCAAAATTTCTGTTGCATCTGAAAGTAGAAACTCGCCCGATTACAACGGTATGCGTACTTTTCCCCTAGGCCGTTCTAGTTATTCGTTTCGAGCATCAGAACTGCGAAAATTTAGACTTTCTCAAGCGTTTCTTACCTCCAAACTGCCATATCTCGCGAACGGATTGACCAATCCGCAAAATTTCTGTTGCATCTGAAAGTAGAAACTCGCCCGATTACAACGGTAGGTGTAGTTTTCCCCTAGGCCGTTCTAGTTATTCGTTTAGAACATCAGAACTGCGAAAATTTTGAGTTTCTCAAGCGTTTCTTACCTCCAAACTGCCATATCTCGCGAACGGATTGACCAATGCGCAAAATTTCTGTTGCATCTGAAAGTAGAAACTCGCCCGATTACAACGGTAGGTGTAGTTTTCCCCTAGGCCGTTCTAGTTATTCGTTTAGAGCATCAGAACTGCGAAAATTTTGAGTTTCTCAAGCGTTTCTTACGTCCAAACTGCCATATCTCGCGAACGGATTGATCAGTCCGCAAAATTTCTGTTGCATCTGAAAGTAGAAACTCGCCCGATTACAACGGTATGCGCACTTTTCCCCTAGGCCGTTCTAGTTATTCGTGTCGAGCATCAGAACTGCGAAAATTTTGAGTTTCTCAAGCGTTTCTTACCTCCAAAAGCCATATCTCGCGAACGGATTGACCAATCCGCAAAATTTCTGTTGCATCTGAAAGTAGAAACTCGCCCGATTACGACGGTATGTGTAGTTTTCCCCTGGGCCGTTCCAGTTATTCATTTCGAGCATCAGAACTGCGAAAATTTTGAGTTTCTCAAGCGTTTCTTACCTCCAAACTGCCATATCTCGCGAACGGATTGACCAATCCGCAAAATTTCTGTTGCTTCTGAAAGTAGAAACTCGCCCGATTACAACGGTATGCGCACTTTTCCCCTAGGCCGTTCTAGTTATTCGTGTCGAGCATCAGAACTGCGAAAATTTTGAGTTTCTCAAGCGTTTCTTACCTCCAAAAGCCATATCTCGCGAACGGATTGACCAATCCGCAAAATTTCTGTTGCTTCTGAAAGTAGAAACCCGGCCGATTACAACGGTATGCGTACTTTTCCCCTAGGCCGTTCTAGTTATTCGTCTCGAGCATCAGAACTGCGAAAATTTTGAGTTTCTCAAGCGTTTCTTACTTCCAAACTGCCATATCTCGCGAACGGATTGACCAATCCGCAAAATTTCTGTTGCTTCTGAAAGTAGAAACTCGCCCGATTACAACGGTATGCGCACTTTTCCCCTAGGCCGTTCTAGTTATTCGTTTCGAGCATCAGAACTGCGAAAATTTTGAGTTTCTCAAGCGTTTCTTACATCCAAACTGCCATATCTCGCGAACGGATTGACCAATCCGCAAAATTTCTGTTGCATCTGAAAGTAGAAACTCGCCCGATTACAACGGTATGTGTAGTTTTCCCCTAGGCCGTTCCAGTTACTCATTTCGAGCATCAGAACTGCGAAAATTTTGAGTTTCTCAAGCGTTTCTTTCCTCCAAACTGCCATATCTCGCGAACGGTTTGACCAATCCGCAAAATTTCTGTTGCATCTGAGAGTAGAAACTCGCCCGATTACAACACTATGCGTACTTTTCCCCTAGGCCGTTCTAGTTATTCGTTTCGAGCATCAGAACTGCGAAAATTTTGACTTCCTCAAGCGTTTCTTACCTCCAAACTGCCATATCTCGCGAACGGATTGACCAATCCGCAAAATTTCTGTTGCATCTGAAAGTAGAAACTCGCCCGATTACAACGGTAGGTGTAGTTTTCCCCTAGGCCGTTCTAGTTATTCGTTTAGAGCATCAGAACTGCGAAAATTTTGAGTTTCTCAAGCGTTTCTTACGTCCAAACTGCCATATCTCGCGAACGGATTGATCAGTCCGCAAAATTTCTGTTGCATCTGAAAGTAGAAACTCGCCCGATTACAACGGTATGCGCACTTTTCCCCTAGGCCGTTCTAGTTATTCGTTTCGAGCATCAGAACTGCGAAAATTTTGAGTTTCTCAAGCGTTTCTTACATCCAAACTGCCATATCTCGCGAACGGATTGACCAATCCGCAAAATTTCTGTTGCATCTGAAAGTAGAAACTCGCCCGATTACAACGGTATGTGTAGTTTTCCCCTAGGCCGTTCCAGTTATTCATTTCGAGCATCAGAACTGCGAAAATTTTGAGTTTCTCAAGCGTTTCTTACCTCCAAACTGCCATATCTCGCGAACGGATTGACCAATCCGCAAAATTTCTGTTGCTTCTGAAAGTAGAAACTAGCCCGATTACAACGGTATGCGCACTTTTCCCCTGGGCCGTTCTAGTTATTCGTTTCGAGCATCAGAACTGCGAAAATTTTGAGTTTCTCAAGCGTTCCTTATCTCCAAACTGCCATATCTCGCTCACGGATTGTTCAATCCGCAAAATTTCTGTTGCATCTAAAAGTAGAAACTCACCCGATTACAACGGTATGTGTAGTTTTCCCCTAGGCCGTCCTAGTTATTCGTTTCGAGCATCAGAACTGCGCAAATTTTGAGTTTCACAAGCGTTTCTTACCTCCAAACTGCCATATCTCGCGAACGGATTGACCAATCCGTAAAATTTCTGTTGCATCTGAAAGTAGAAACCCGGCCGATTACAACGGTATGCGTACTTTTCCCCTAGGCCGTTCTAGTTATTCGTCTCGAGCATCAGAACTGCGAAAATTTTGAGTTTCTCAAGCGTTTCTTACTTCCAAACTGCCATATCTCGCGAACGGATTGACCAATCCGCAAAATTTCTGTTGCTTCTGAAAGTAGAAACTCGCCCGATTACAACGGTATGCGCACTTTTCCCCTAGGCCGTTCTAGTTATTCGTTTCGAGCATCAGAACTGCGAAAATTTTGAGTTTCTCAAGCGTTTCTTACATCCAAACTGCCATATCTCGCGAACGGATTGACCAATCCGCAAAATTTCTGTTGCATCTGAAAGTAGAAACTCGCCCGATTACAACGGTATGTGTAGTTTTCCCCTAGGCCGTTCCAGTTACTCATTTCGAGCATCAGAACTGCGAAAATTTTGAGTTTCTCAAGCGTTTCTTTCCTCCAAACTGCCATATCTCGCGAACGGTTTGACCAATCCGCAAAATTTCTGTTGCATCTGAGAGTAGAAACTCGCCCGATTACAACACTATGCGTACTTTTCCCCTAGGCCGTTCTAGTTATTCGTTTCGAGCATCAGAACTGCGAAAATTTTGACTTCCTCAAGCGTTTCTTACCTCCAAACTGCCATATCTCGCGAACGGATTGACCAATCCGCAAAATTTCTGTTGCATCTGAAAGTAGAAACTCGCCCGATTACAACGGTAGGTGTAGTTTTCCCCTAGGCCGTTCTAGTTATTCGTTTAGAGCATCAGAACTGCGAAAATTTTGAGTTTCTCAAGCGTTTCTTACCTCCAAACTGCCATATCTCGCGAATGGATTGATCAGTCCGCAAAATTTCTGCTGCATCTGAAAGTAGAAACCCGCCCGATTACAACGGTATGCGCACTTTTCCCCTAGGCCGTTCTAGTTATTCGTGTCGAGCATCAGAACTGCGAAAATTTTGAGTTTCTCAAGCGTTTCTTACATCCAAACTGCCATATCTCGCGAACGGATTGACCGATCCGCAAAATTTCTGTTGCTTCTGAAAGTAGAAACTCGCCCGATTACAACGGTATGCGCACTTTTCCCCTAGGCCGTTCTAGTTATTCGTTTCGAGCATCAGAACTGCGCAAATTTTGAGTTTCTCAAGCGATTCGTACCTCCAAACTGCCATATCTCGCGAACGGATTGACCGATCCGCAAAATTTCTGTTGCATCTGAAAGTAGAAACCCGCCCGATTACAACGGTGTGCGTACTTTTCCCCTAGGCCGTTCTAGTTGTTCGTTTCGAGCATCAGAACGGCGAAAATTTCGAGTTTCTCAAGCGTTTCTTACCTCCAAACTGCCATATCTCGCGAACGGATGGACTAATCCGCAAAATTTCTGTTGCATCTGAAAGTAGAAACTCGCCCGATTGCAGCGGTATGCGCACTTTTCCCCTAGGCCGTTCTAGTTATTCGTTTCGAGCATCAGAACTGCGAAAATTTTGAGTTTCTCAAGCGTTTCTTACATCCAAACTGCCATATCTCGCGAACGGATTGACCAATCCGCAAAATTTCTGTTGCATCTGAAAGTAGAAACTCGCCCGATTACAACGGTATGTGTAGTTTTCCCCTAGGCCGTTCCAGTTACTCATTTCGAGCATCAGAACTGCGAAAATTTTGAGTTTCTCAAGCGTTTCTTTCCTCCAAACTGCCATATCTCGCGAACGGTTTGACCAATCCGCAAAATTTCTGTTGCATCTGAGAGTAGAAACTCGCCCGATTACAACACTATGCGTACTTTTCCCCTAGGCCGTTCTAGTTATTCGTTTAGAGCATCAGAACTGCGAAAATTTTGAGTTTCTCAAGCGTTTCTTACGTCCAAACTGCCATATCTCGCGAACGGATTGATCAGTCCGCAAAATTTCTGTTGCATCTGAAAGTAGAAACTCGCCCGATTACAACGGTATGCGCACTTTTCCCCTAGGCCGTTCTAGTTATTCGTTTCGAGCATCAGAACTGCGAAAATTTTGAGTTTCTCAAGCGTTTCTTACATCCAAACTGCCATATCTCGCGAACGGATTGACCAATCCGCAAAATTTCTGTTGCATCTGAAAGTAGAAACTCGCCCGATTACAACGGTATGTGTAGTTTTCCCCTAGGCCGTTCCAGTTATTCATTTCGAGCATCAGAACTGCGAAAATTTTGAGTTTCTCAAGCGTTTCTTACCTCCAAACTGCCATATCTCGCGAACGGATTGACCAATCCGCAAAATTTCTGTTGCTTCTGAAAGTAGAAACTAGCCCGATTACAACGGTATGCGCACTTTTCCCCTGGGCCGTTCTAGTTATTCGTTTCGAGCATCAGAACTGCGAAAATTTTGAGTTTCTCAAGCGTTCCTTATCTCCAAACTGCCATATCTCGCTCACGGATTGTTCAATCCGCAAAATTTCTGTTGCATCTAAAAGTAGAAACTCACCCGATTACAACGGTATGTGTAGTTTTCCCCTAGGCCGTCCTAGTTATTCGTTTCGAGCATCAGAACTGCGCAAATTTTGAGTTTCACAAGCGTTTCTTACCTCCAAACTGCCATATCTCGCGAACGGATTGACCAATCCGTAAAATTTCTGTTGCATCTGAAAGTAGAAACCCGGCCGATTACAACGGTATGCGTACTTTTCCCCTAGGCCGTTCTAGTTATTCGTCTCGAGCATCAGAACTGCGAAAATTTTGAGTTTCTCAAGCGTTTCTTACTTCCAAACTGCCATATCTCGCGAACGGATTGACCAATCCGCAAAATTTCTGTTGCTTCTGAAAGTAGAAACTCGCCCGATTACAACGGTATGCGCACTTTTCCCCTAGGCCGTTCTAGTTATTCGTTTCGAGCATCAGAACTGCGAAAATTTTGAGTTTCTCAAGCGTTTCTTACATCCAAACTGCCATATCTCGCGAACGGATTGACCAATCCGCAAAATTTCTGTTGCATCTGAAAGTAGAAACTCGCCCGATTACAACGGTATGTGTAGTTTTCCCCTAGGCCGTTCCAGTTACTCATTTCGAGCATCAGAACTGCGAAAATTTTGAGTTTCTCAAGCGTTTCTTTCCTCCAAACTGCCATATCTCGCGAACGGTTTGACCAATCCGCAAAATTTCTGTTGCATCTGAGAGTAGAAACTCGCCCGATTACAACACTATGCGTACTTTTCCCCTAGGCCGTTCTAGTTATTCGTTTCGAGCATCAGAACTGCGAAAATTTTGACTTCCTCAAGCGTTTCTTACCTCCAAACTGCCATATCTCGCGAACGGATTGACCAATCCGCAAAATTTCTGTTGCATCTGAAAGTAGAAACTCGCCCGATTACAACGGTAGGTGTAGTTTTCCCCTAGGCCGTTCTAGTTATTCGTTTAGAGCATCAGAACTGCGAAAATTTTGAGTTTCTCAAGCGTTTCTTACCTCCAAACTGCCATATCTCGCGAATGGATTGATCAGTCCGCAAAATTTCTGCTGCATCTGAAAGTAGAAACCCGCCCGATTACAACGGTATGCGCACTTTTCCCCTAGGCCGTTCTAGTTATTCGTGTCGAGCATCAGAACTGCGAAAATTTTGAGTTTCTCAAGCGTTTCTTACATCCAAACTGCCATATCTCGCGAACGGATTGACCGATCCGCAAAATTTCTGTTGCTTCTGAAAGTAGAAACTCGCCCGATTACAACGGTATGCGCACTTTTCCCCTAGGCCGTTCTAGTTATTCGTTTCGAGCATCAGAACTGCGCAAATTTTGAGTTTCTCAAGCGATTCGTACCTCCAAACTGCCATATCTCGCGAACGGATTGACCGATCCGCAAAATTTCTGTTGCATCTGAAAGTAGAAACCCGCCCGATTACAACGGTGTGCGTACTTTTCCCCTAGGCCGTTCTAGTTGTTCGTTTCGAGCATCAGAACGGCGAAAATTTCGAGTTTCTCAAGCGTTTCTTACCTCCAAACTGCCATATCTCGCGAACGGATGGACTAATCCGCAAAATTTCTGTTGCATCTGAAAGTAGAAACTCGCCCGATTGCAGCGGTATGCGCACTTTTCCCCTAGGCCGTTCTAGTTATTCGTTTCGAGCATCAGAACTGCGAAAATTTTGAGTTTCTCAAGCGTTTCTTACATCCAAACTGCCATATCTCGCGAACGGATTGACCAATCCGCAAAATTTCTGTTGCATCTGAAAGTAGAAACTCGCCCGATTACAACGGTATGTGTAGTTTTCCCCTAGGCCGTTCCAGTTACTCATTTCGAGCATCAGAACTGCGAAAATTTTGAGTTTCTCAAGCGTTTCTTTCCTCCAAACTGCCATATCTCGCGAACGGTTTGACCAATCCGCAAAATTTCTGTTGCATCTGAGAGTAGAAACTCGCCCGATTACAACACTATGCGTACTTTTCCCCTAGGCCGTTCTAGTTATTCGTTTCGAGCATCAGAACTGCGAAAATTTTGACTTCCT
This sequence comes from Ptiloglossa arizonensis, assembly GCF_051014685.1. Classification (NCBI taxonomy): domain Eukaryota; kingdom Metazoa; phylum Arthropoda; class Insecta; order Hymenoptera; family Colletidae; genus Ptiloglossa; species Ptiloglossa arizonensis. The sequence goes on from NW_027479418.1 coordinate 55,626, forward strand.
CAAGCGTTTCTTACCTCCAAACTGCCATATCTCGCGAACGGATTGACCAATCCGCAAAATTTCTGTTGCATCTGAAAGTAGAAACTCGCCCGATTACAACGGTAGGTGTAGTTTTCCCCTAGGCCGTTCTAGTTATTCGTTTAGAGCATCAGAACTGCGAAAATTTTGAGTTTCTCAAGCGTTTCTTACCTCCAAACTGCCATATCTCGCGAATGGATTGATCAGTCCGCAAAATTTCTGCTGCATCTGAAAGTAGAAACCCGCCCGATTACAACGGTATGCGCACTTTTCCCCTAGGCCGTTCTAGTTATTCGTGTCGAGCATCAGAACTGCGAAAATTTTGAGTTTCTCAAGCGTTTCTTACATCCAAACTGCCATATCTCGCGAACGGATTGACCGATCCGCAAAATTTCTGTTGCTTCTGAAAGTAGAAACTCGCCCGATTACAACGGTATGCGCACTTTTCCCCTAGGCCGTTCTAGTTATTCGTTTCGAGCATCAGAACTGCGCAAATTTTGAGTTTCTCAAGCGATTCGTACCTCCAAACTGCCATATCTCGCGAACGGATTGACCGATCCGCAAAATTTCTGTTGCATCTGAAAGTAGAAACCCGCCCGATTACAACGGTGTGCGTACTTTTCCCCTAGGCCGTTCTAGTTGTTCGTTTCGAGCATCAGAACGGCGAAAATTTCGAGTTTCTCATGCGTTTCTTACCTCCAAACTGCCATATCTCGCGAACGGATGGACTAATCCGCAAAATTTCTGTTGCATCTGAAAGTAGAAACTCGCCCGATTGCAGCGGTATGCGCACTTCTCCCCTAGGCCGTTCTAGTTATTCGTTTCGAGCATCAGAACTGCGAAAATTTTGAGTTTCTCAAGCGTTTCTTACCTCCAAACTGCCATATCTCGCGAACGCATTGACCAATCCGCAAAATTTCTGTTGCATCTGAAAGTAGAAACTCGCCCGATTACAACGGTATGCGTACTTTTCCCCTAGGCCGTTCTAGTTATTCGTTTCGAGCATCAGAACTGCGAAAATTTAGACTTTCTCAAGCGTTTCTTACCTCCAAACTGCCATATCTCGCGAACGGATTGACCAATCCGCAAAATTTCTGTTGCATCTGAAAGTAGAAACTCGCCCGATTACAACGGTAGGTGTAGTTTTCCCCTAGGCCGTTCTAGTTATTCGTTTAGAACATCAGAACTGCGAAAATTTTGAGTTTCTCAAGCGTTTCTTACCTCCAAACTGCCATATCTCGCGAACGGATTGACCAATCCGCAAAATTTCTGTTGCATCTGAAAGTAGAAACTCGCCCGATTACAACGGTAGGTGTAGTTTTCCCCTAGGCCGTTCTAGTTATTCGTTTAGAGCATCAGAACTGCGAAAATTTTGAGTTTCTCAAGCGTTTCTTACGTCCAAACTGCCATATCTCGCGAACGGATTGATCAGTCCGCAAAATTTCTGTTGCATCTGAAAGTAGAAACTCGCCCGATTACAACGGTATGCGCACTTTTCCCCTAGGCCGTTCTAGTTATTCGTGTCGAGCATCAGAACTGCGAAAATTTTGAGTTTCTCAAGCGTTTCTTACCTCCAAAAGCCATATCTCGCGAACGGATTGACCAATCCGCAAAATTTCTGTTGCATCTGAAAGTAGAAACTCGCCCGATTACGACGGTATGTGTAGTTTTCCCCTAGGCCGTTCCAGTTATTCATTTCGAGCATCAGAACTGCGAAAATTTGAGTTTCTCAAGCGTTTCTTACCTCCAAACTGCCATATCTCGCGAACGGATTGACCAATCCGCAAAATTTCTGTTGCTTCTGAAAGTAGAAACTCGCCCGATTACAACGGTATGCGCACTTTTCCCCTAGGCCGTTCTAGTTATTCGTTTCGAGCATCAGAACTGCGAAAATTTTGAGTTTCTCAAGCGTTTCTTACATCCAAACTGCCATATCTCGCGAACGGATTGACCAATCCGCAAAATTTCTGTTGCATCTGAAAGTAGAAACTCGCCCGATTACAACGGTATGTGTAGTTTTCCCCTAGGCCGTTCCAGTTATTCATTTCGAGCATCAGAACTGCGAAAATTTTGAGTTTCTCAAGCGTTTCTTACCTCCAAACTGCCATATCTCGCGAACGGATTGACCAATCCGCAAAATTTCTGTTGCTTCTGAAAGTAGAAACTAGCCCGATTACAACGGTATGCGCACTTTTCCCCTGGGCCGTTCTAGTTATTCGTTTCGAGCATCAGAACTGCGAAAATTTTGAGTTTCTCAAGCGTTCCTTATCTCCAACCTGCCATATCTCGCTCACGGATTGTTCAATCCGCAAAATTTCTGTTGCATCTAAAAGTAGAAACTCACCCGATTACAACGGTATGTGTAGTTTTCCCCTAGGCCGTCCTAGTTATTCGTTTCGAGCATCAGAACTGCGCAAATTTTGAGTTTCACAAGCGTTTCTTACCTCCAAACTGCCATATCTCGCGAACGGATTGACCAATCCGCAAAATTTCTGTTGCATCTGAAAGTAGAAACTCGCCCGATTACAACGGTTGGTGTAGTTTTCCCCTAGGCCGTTCTAGTTATTCGTTTAGAGCATCAGAACTGCGAAATTTTGTGTTTCTCAAGCGTTTCTTACCTCCAAACTGCCATATCTCGCGAATGGATTGATCAGTCCGCAAAATTTCTGTTGCATCTGAAAGTAGAAACCCGCCCGATTACAACGGTATGCGCACTTTTCCCCTAGGCCGTTCTAGTTATTCGTGTCGAGCATCAGAACTGCGAAAATTTTGAGTTTCTCAAGCGTTTCTTACCTCCAAACTGCCATATCTCGCGAACGGATTGACCAATCCGCAAATTTCTGTTGCATCTGAAAGTAGAAACTCGCCCGATTACAACGGTATGTGTAGTTTTCCCCTAGGCCGTTCCAGTTATTCGTTTCGAGCATCAGAACTGCGAAAATTTTGAGTTTCTCAAGCGTTTCTTACATCCAAACTGCCATATCTCGCGAACGGATTGACCGATCCGCAAAATTTCTGTTGCTTCTGAAAGTAGAAACTCGCCCGATTACAACGGTATGCGCACTTTTCCCCTGGGCCGTTCTAGTTATTCGTTTCGAGCATCAGAACTGCGAAAATTTTGAGTTTCTCAAGCGTTCCTTATCTCCAAACTGCCATATCTCGCTCACGGATTGTTCAATCCGCAAAATTTCTGTTGCATCTAAAAGTAGAAACTCACCCGATTACAACGGTATGTGTAGTTTTCCCCTAGGCCGTCCTAGTTATTCGTTTCGAGCATCAGAACTGCGCAAATTTTGAGTTTCACAAGCGTTTCTTACCTCCAAACTGCCATATCTCGCGAACGGATTGACCAATCCGTAAAATTTCTGTTGCATCTGAAAGTAGAAACCCGGCCGATTACAACGGTATGCGTACTTTTCCCCTAGGCCGTTCTAGTTATTCGTTTCGAGCATCAGAACTGCGAAAATTTTGAGTTTCTCAAGCGTTCCTTATCTCCAAACTGCCATATCTCGCTCACGGATTGTTCAATCCGCAAAATTTCTGTTGCATCTAAAAGTAGAAACTCACCCGATTACAACGGTATGTGTAGTTTTCCCCTAGGCCGTCCTAGTTATTCGTTTCGAGCATCAGAACTGCGCAAATTTTGAGTTTCACAAGCGTTTCTTACCTCCAAACTGCCATATCTCGCGAACGGATTGACCAATCCGTAAAATTTCTGTTGCATCTGAAAGTAGAAACCCGGCCGATTACAACGGTATGCGTACTTTTCCCCTAGGCCGTTCTAGTTATTCGTCTCGAATATCAGAACTGCGAAAATTTCGAGTTTCTCAAGCGTTTCTTACTTCCAAACTGCCATATCTCGCGAACGGATTGACCAATCCGCAAAATTTCTGTTGCTTCTGAAAGTAGAAACTCGCCCGATTACAACGGTATGCGCACTTTTCCCCTAGGCCGTTCTAGTTATTCGTCTCGAGCATCAGAACTGCGAAAATTTTGAGTTTCTCAAGCGTTTCTTACCTCCAAACTGCCATTTCTCGCGAACGGATTGACCAATCCGCAAAGTTTCTGTTGCATCTGAAAGTAGAAACTCGCCCGATTACAACGGTAGGTGTAGTTTTCCCCTAGGCCGTTCTAGTTATTAGATTAGAGCATCAAAACTGCGAAAATTTTGAGTTTCTCAAGCGTTTCTTACCTCCAAACTGCCATATCTCGCGAACGGATTGATCAGTCCGCAAAATTTCTGTTGCATCTGAAAGTAGAAACTCGCCCGATTACAACGGTATGCGCACTTTTCCCCTAGGCCGTTCTAGTTATTCGTGTCGAGCATCAGAACTGCGAAAATTTTGAGTTTCTCAAGCGTTTCTTACCTCCAAACTGCCATATCTCGCGAACGGATTGTCCAATCCGCAAAATTTCTGTTGCATCTGAAAGTAGAAACTCGCCCGATTACAATGGTGTGCGTACTTTTCCCCTAGGCCGTTCTAGTTATTCGTTTCGAGCATCAGAACTGCGAAAATTTTGAGTTTCTCAAGCGATTCTTACCTCCAAACTGCCATATCTCGCGAACGGATTGACCAATCCGCAAAATTTCTGTAGCATCTGAAAGTAGAAACTCGCCCGATTACAATGGTGTGCGTACTTTTCCCCTAGGCCGTTCTAGTTACTCGTTTCGAGCATCAGAAGTGCGAAAATTTTGAGTTTCTCAAGCGTTTCTTATCTCCAAACTGCCATATCTCGCGAACAGATTGAACAATCCGCAATGTTTCTGTTGCATCTGAAAGTAGAAACTCGCCCGATTACAACGGTAGGTGTAGTTTTCCTCTAGGCCGTTCTAGTTATTCGTTTCGAGCATCAGAACTGCGAAAATTTTGAGTTTCTCAAGCGTTTCTTACATCCAAACTGCCATATCTCGCGAACGGATTGACCAATCCGCAAAATTTCTGTTGCATCTGAAAGTAGAAACTCGCCCGATTACAACGGTATGTGTAGTTTTCCCCTAGGCCGTTCCAGTTATTCATTTCGAGCATCAGAACTGCGAAAATTTTGAGTTTCTCAAGCGTTTCTTACCTCCAAACTGCCATATCTCGCGAACGGATTGATCAGTCCGCAAAATTTCTGTTGCTTCTGAAAGTAGAAACTAGCCCGATTACAACGGTATGCGCACTTTTCCCCTAGGCCGTTCTAGTTATTCGTGTCGAGCATCAGAACTGCGAAAATTTTGAGTTTCTCAAGCGTTTCTTACCTCCAAACTGCCATATCTCGCGAACGGATTGACCAATCCGCAAAATTTCTGTTGCATCTGAAAGTAGAAACTCGCCCGATTACAACGGTATGTGTAGTCTTCCCCTAGGCCGTTCCAGTTATTCGTTTCGAGCATCAGAACTGCGAAAATTTTGAGTTTCTCAAGCGTTTCTTACATACAAACTGCCATATCTCGCGAACGGATTGACCAATCCGCAAAGTTTCTGTTGCATCTGAAAGTAGAAACTCGCCCGATTACAACGGTAGGTGTAGTTTTCCCCTAGGCCGTTCTAGTTATTAGATTAGAGCATCAAAACTGCGAAAATTTTGAGTTTCTCAAGCGTTTCTTACCTCCAAACTGCCATATCTCGCGAACGGATTGATCAGTCCGCAAAATTTCTGTTGCATCTGAAAGTAGAAACTCGCCCGATTACAACGGTATGCGCACTTTTCCCCTAGGCCGTTCTAGTTATTCGTGTCGAGCATCAGAACTGCGAAAATTTTGAGTTTCTCAAGCGTTTCTTACCTCCAAACTGCCATATCTCGCGAACGGATTGTCCAATCCGCAAAATTTCTGTTGCATCTGAAAGTAGAAACTCGTCCGATTACAATGGTGTGCGTACTTTTCCCCTAGGCCGTTCTAGTTATTCGTTTCGAGCATCAGAACTGCGAAAATTTTGAGTTTCTCAAGCGATTCTTACCTCCAAACTGCCATATCTCGCGAACGGATTGACCGATCCGCAAAATTTCTGTTGCATCTGAAAGTAGAAACTCGCCCGATTACAACGGTATGCGCACTTTTCCCCTAGGCCGTTCTAGTTATTCGTTTCGAGCATCAGAACTGCGCAAATTTTGAGTTTCTCAAGCGATTCGTACCTCCAAACTGCCATATCTCGCGAACGGATTGACCGATCCGCAAAATTTCTGTTGCATCTGAAAGTAGAAACCCGCCCGATTACAACGGTGTGCGTACTTTTCCCCTAGGCCGTTCTAGTTATTCGTTTCGAGCATCAGAACTGCGAAAATTTTGAGTTTCTCAAGCGTTTCTTACCTCCAAACTGCCATATCTCGCGAAAGGATTGACCAATCCGCAAAATTTCTATTGCATCTGAAAGTAGAAACTCGCCCGATTACAGTGGTGTGCGTACTTTTCCCCTAGGCCGTTCTAGTTACTCGTTTCGAGCATCAGAAGTGCGAAAATTTTGAGTTTCTCAAGCGTTTCTTATCTCCAAACTGCCATATCTCGCGAACAGATTGAACAATCCGCAAAATTTCTGTTGCATCTGAAAGTAGAAACTCGCCCGATTACAACGGTAGGTGTAGTTTTCCTCTAGGCCGTTCTAGTTATTCGTTTCGAGCATCAGAACTGCGAAAATTTTGAGTTTCTCAAGCGTTTCTTACATCCAAACTGCCATATCTCGCGAACGGATTGACCAATCCGCAAAATTTCTGTTGCATCTGAAAGTAGAAACTCGCCCGATTACAACGGTATGTGTAGTTTTCCCCTAGGCCGTTCCAGTTATTCATTTCGAGCATCAGAACTGCGAAAATTTTGAGTTTCTCAAGCGTTTCTTACCTCCAAACTGCCATATCTCGCGAACGGATTGACCGATCCGCAAAATTTCTGTTGCTTCTGAAAGTAGAAACTAGCCCGATTACAACGGTATGCGCACTTTTCCCCTGGGCCGTTCTAGTTATTCGTTTCGAGCATCAGAACTGCGAAAATTTTGAGTTTCTCAAGCGTTTCTTATCTCCAAACTGCCATATCTCGCTCACGGATTGTTCAATCCGCAAAATTTCTGTTGCATCTGAAAGTAGAAACTCGCCCGATTACAACGGTAGGTGTAGTTTTCCCCTAGGCCGTTCTAGTTATTCGTTTCGAGCACCAGAACTGCGAAAATTTTGAGTTTCTCAAGCGTTTCTTACTTCCAAACTGCCACATCTCGCGAACGACTCGACCAATCCGCAAAATTTCTATTGCATCTGAAAGTAGAAACTCGCCCGATTACAACGGTATGTGTAGTTTTCCCCTAGGCCGTTCTAGTTATTCGTTTAGAGCATCAGAACTGCCAAAATTTTGAGTTTCTCAAGCGTTTCTTACTTCCAAACTGCCACATCTCGCGAACGTCTCGACCAATCCGCAAAATTTCTATTGCATCTGAAAGTAGAAACTCGCCCGATTACAACGGTATGCGTACTTTTCCCCTAGGCCGTTCTAGTTATTCGTTTCGAGCATCAGAACTGCGAAAATTTTGACTTTCTCAAGCGTTTCTTACCTCCAAACTGCCATATCTCGCGAACGGATTGACCAATCCGCAAAATTTCTGTTGCATCTGAAAGTAGAAACTCGCCCGATTACAACGGTAGGTGTAGTTTTCCCCTAGGCCGTTCTAGTTATTAGATTAGAGCATCAGAACTGCGAAAATTTTGAGTTTCTCAAGCGTTTCTTACCTCCAAACTGCCATATCTCGCGAACGGATTGACCAATCCGCAAAATTTCTGTTGCATCTGAAAGTAGAAACTCGCCCGATTACAACGGTAGGTGTAGTTTTCCCCTAGGCCGTTCTAGTTATTCGTTTAGAGCATCAAAACTGCGAAAATTTTGAGTTTCTCAAGCGTTTCTTACCTCCAAACTGCCATATCTCGCGAACGGATTGATCAGTCCCCAAAATTTCTGTTGCATCTGAAAGTAGAAACTCGCCCGATTACAACGGTATGCGCACTTTTCCCCTAGGCCGTTCTAGTTATTCGTGTCGAGCATCAGAACTGCGAAAATTTTGAGTTTCTCAAGCGTTTCTTACCTCCAAACTGCCATATCTCGCGAACGGATTGACCAATCCGTAAAATTTCTGTTGCATCTGAAAGTAGAAACCCGCCCGATTACAACGGTATGCGTACTTTTCCCCTAGGCCGTTCTAGTTATTCGTTTCGAGCTTCAGAACTGCGAAAATTTTGAGTTTCTCAAGCGTTTCTTACCTCCAAACTGCCATTTCTCGCGAACGGATTGCCAATCCGCAAAGTTTCTGTTGCATCTGAAAGTAGAAACTCGCCCGATTACAACGGTAGGTGTAGTTTTCCCCTAGGCCGTTCTAGTTATTCGTTTCGAGCACCAGAACTGCGAAAATTTTGAGTTTCTCAAGCGTTTCTTACTTCCAAACTGCCACATCTCGCGAACGACTCGACCAATCCGCAAAATTTCTATTGCATCTGAAGGTAGAAACTCGCCCGATTACAACGGTATGTGTAGTTTTCCCCTAGGCCGTTCTAGTTATTCGTTTAGAGCATCAGAACTGCCAAAATTTTGAGTTTCTCAAGCGTTTCTTACTTCCAAACTGCCACATCTCGCGAACGTCTCGACCAATCCGCAAAATTTCTATTGCATCTGAAAGTAGAAACTCGCCCGATTACAACGGTGTGCGTACTTTTCCCCTAGGCCGTTCTAGTTATTCGTTTCGAGCATCAGAACTGCGAAAATTTTGACTTTCTCAAGCGTTTCTTACCTCCAAACTGCCATATCTCGCGAACGGATTGACCAATCCCCAAAATTTCTGTTGCATCTGAAAGTAGAAACTCGCCCGATTACAACGGTAGGTGTAGTTTTCCCCTAGGCCGTTCTAGTTATTAGATTAGAGCATCAGAACTGCGAAAATTTTGAGTTTCTCAAGCGTTTCTTACCTCCAAACTGCCATATCTCGCGAACGGATTGACCAATCCGCAAAATTTCTGTTGCATCTGAAAGTAGAAACTCGCCCGATTACAACGGTAGGTGTAGTTTTCCCCTAGGCCGTTCTAGTTATTCGTTTAGAGCATCAAAACTGCGAAAATTTTGAGTTTCTCAAGCGTTTCTTACCTCCAAACTGCCATATCTCGCGAACGGATTGATCAGTCCGCAAAATTTCTGTTGCATCTGAAAGTAGAAACTCGCCCGATTACAACGGTATGCGCACTTTTCCCCTAGGCCGTTCTAGTTATTCGTGTCGAGCATCAGAACTGCGAAAATTTTGAGTTTCTCAAGCGTTTCTTACCTCCAAACTGCCATATCTCGCGAACGGATTGACCAATCCGCAAAATTTCTGTTGCATCTGAAAGTAGAAACTCGCCCGATTACAACGGTATGTGTAGTCTTCCCCTAGGCCGTTCCAGTTATTCGTTTCGAGCATCAGAACTGCGAAAATTTTGAGTTTCTCAAGCGTTTCTTACATACAAACTGCCATATCTCGTGAACGGATTGACCGATCCGCAAAATTTCTGTTGCATCTGAAAGTAGAAACTCGCCCGATTACAACGGTATGCGCACTTTTCCCCTAGGCCGTTCTAGTTATTCGTTTCGAGCATCAGAACTGCGCAAATTTTGAGTTTCTCAAGCGATTCGTACCTCCAAACTGCCATATCTCGCGAACGGATTGACCGATCCGCAAAATTTCTGTTGCATCTGAAAGTAGAAACCCGCCCGATTACAACGGTGTGCGTACTTTTCCCCTAGGCCGTTCTAGTTATTCGTTTCGAGCATCAGAACTGCGAAAATTTTGAGTTTCTCAAGCGTTTCTTACCTCCAAACTGCCATATCTCGCGAACGGATTGACCAATCCGCAAAATTTCTGTTGCATCTGAAAGTAGAAACTCGCCCGAATACAACGGTAGGTGTAGTTTTCCTCTAGGCCGTTCTAGTTATTCGTTTCGAGCATCAGAACTGCGAAAATTTTGAGTTTCTCAAGCGTTTCTTACATCCAAACTGCCATATCTCGCGAACGGATTGACCAATCCGCAAAATTTCTGTTGCATCTGAAAGTAGAAACTCGCCCGATTACAACGGTATGTGTAGTTTTCCCCTAGGCCGTTCCAGTTATTCGTTTCGAGCATCAGAACTGCGAAAATTTTGAGTTTCTCAAGCGTTTCTTACATCCAAACTGCCATATCTCGCGAACGGATTGACCGATCCGCAAAATTTCCGTTGCATCGGAAAGTAGAAACTCGCCCGATTACAACGGTATGTGTAGTTTTCCCCTAGGCCGTTCCAGTTATTCGTTTCGAGCATCAGAACTGCGAAAATTTTGAGTTTCTCAAGCGTTTCTTACCTCCAAACTGCCATATCTCGCGGACGGATTGACCGATCCGCAAAATTTCTGTTGCATCTGAAAGTAGAAACTCGCCCGATTACAACGGTATGCGCACTTTTCCCCTAGGCCGTTCTAGTTATTCGTTTCAAGCTTCAGAACTGCTCAAATTTTGAGTTTCCCAAGCGTTTCTTACCTCCAAACTGCCATATCTCGCGAACGGATTGACCAATCCGCAAAATATCTGTTGCAACTGAAAGTAGAAACTCGCCAGATTACAACGGTATGTGTAGTTTTCCCCTAGGCCGTTCCAGTTATTCGTTTCGAGCATCAGAGCTGCGAAAATTTTGAGTTTCTTAAGCGTTTCTTACCTCCAAACTGCCATATCTCGCGAACGGATTGACCAATCCGCAAAATTTCTGTTGCATTTGAAAGTAGAAACTCGCCCGATTACAACGGTATGCGCAATTTTCCCCTGGGCCGTTCTAGTTATTCGTTTCAAGCATCAGAACTGGGCAAATTCTGAGTTTCTCAAGCGTTTCATACCTCCAAACTGCCATATCTCGCGAACGTATTGACCAATCCGCAAAATATCTGTTGCATCTGAAAGTAGAAACTCGCCCGATTACAACGGTATGTGTAGTTTTCCCCTAGGCCGTTCCAGTTATTCATTTCGAGCATCAGAACTGCGAAAAATTTGAGTTTCTCAAGCGTTTCTTACCTCCAAACTGCCATATCTCGCGAACGGATTGACCAATCCGCAAAATTTCTGTTGCTTCTGAAAGTAGAAACTCGCCCGATTACAACGGTATGCGCACTTTTCCCCTAGGCCGTTCTAGTTATTCGTTTCGAGCATCAGAGCTGCGAAAATTTTGAGTATCTCAAGCGTTTCTTACCTCCAAACTGCCATATCTCGCGAACGGATTGACCAATCCGCAAAATTTCTTTTGCTTCTGAAAGTAGAAACTCGCCCGATTACAAGGGTATGCGCACTTTTCCCCTAGGCCGTTCTAGTTATTCGTTTCGAGCATCAGAGCTGCGAAAATTTTTTGTTTCTCAAGCGTTTCTTACCTCCAAACTGCCATATCTCGCGAACGGATTGACCAATCCGCAAAATTTCTGTTGCATCTGAAGGTAGAAACTCGCCCGATTACAACGGTATGCGTACTTTTCCCCGAGGCCGTTCTAGTTACTCGTTTCTAGCATCAGAACTGCGAAAATTTTGAGTTTTTCAAGCGTTTCTTATCTCCAAACTGCCATATCTCGCGAACGGATTGATCAATCCGCAAAATTTCTGTTGCATCTGAAAGTAGAAACTCGCCCGATTACAACGGTAGGTGTAGTTTTCCCCTAGGCCGTTCTAGTTATTCGTTTCGAGCATCAGAACTGCGAAAATTTTGAGTTTCTCAAGCGTTTCTTACCTCCAAACTGCCGTATCTCGCGAACGGATTGACCAATCCCCAAAATTTCTGTTGCATCTGAAAGTAGAAACTCGCCCGATTACAACGGTGGGTGTAGTTTTCCCCTAGGCCGTTCCAGTCATTCGTGTCGAGCATCAGAACTGCGAAAATTTTGAGTTTCTCAAGCGTTTCTTACCTCCAAACTGCCATATCTCGCGAACGGATTGCCCAATCCGCAAAATTTCTGTTGCCTCTGAAAGTAGAAACTCGACCGATTACAACGGTATGTGTAGTCTTCCCCTAGGCCGTTCCAGTCATTCGTGTCGAGCATCAGAACTGCGAAAATTTTGAGTTTCTCAAGCGTTTCTTACCTCCAAACTGCCATATCTCGCGAACAGATTGCCCAATCCGCAAAATTTCTGTTGCCTCTGAAAGTAGAAACTCGACCGATTACAACGGTATGTGTAGTCTTCCCCTAGACCGTTCCAGTTATTCATTTCGAGCAACAGAACTGCGAAAATTTTGAGTTTCTCAAGCGTTTCTTACATCCAAACTGCCATATCTCGCGAACGGATTGAACAATCCGCAAAATTTCTGTTGCTTCTGAAAGTAGAAACTCGCCCGATTACAGCGGTATGCGCACTTTTCCCCTAGGCCGTTCTAGTTATTCGATTCGTGCATCAGAACTGCGAAAATTTTGAGTTTCTCAAGCGTTTCTTACCTCCAAACTGCCATATCTCGCGAACGGAGTGACCAATCCGAAAAATTTCTGTTGCATCTGAAAGTAGAAACGCGCCCGATTAAAACGGTATGTGTATTTTTCCCCTAGGCCGTTCTAGTTATTCGTTTCGAGCATCAGAACGGCGAAAATTTTGAGTTTCTCAAGCGTTTCTTACATCCAAACTGCCATATCTCGCGAACGGATTGACTAATCCGCAAAATTTCTGTTGCATCTGAAAGTAGAAACTCGCCCGATTACAACGGTATGCGTACTTCTCCCCTAGCCGTTCTAGTTACTCGTTTCGAGCATCAGAACTGCGAAAATTTTGCGTTTCTCAAGCGTTTCTTATCTCCAAACTGCCATATCTCGCGAACGGATTGACCATTCCGCAAAATTTCTGTTGCATCTGAAAGTAGAAACTCGCCCGATTACAACGGTAGGTGTAGTTTCCCCCTAGGCCGTTCTAGTTATTCGTTTAGAGCATCAGAACAGCGAAAATTTTGAGTTTCTCAAGCGTTTCTTACCTCCAAACTGCCATATCTCGCGAACGGATTGACCAATCTGCAAAATTTCTGTTACATCTGAAAGTAGAAACTCGCCCGATTACAACGGTATGCGTACTTCTCCCCTACGCCGTTCTAGTCATTCGTTTCGAGCATCAGAACTGCGAAAATTTTGAGTTCCTCAAGCGTTTCTTATCTGCAAACTGCCATATCTCGCGAACAGACTGATCAATCCGCAAAATTTCTATTGCATCTGAAAGTAGAAACTCGCCCGATTACAACGGTATGCGCACTTTTCCCCTAGGCTGTTCTAGTTATTCGTTTCGAGCATCAGAACTGCGAAAATTTTGAGTTTCTCAAGCGTTTCTTATCTGCAAACTGCCATATCTCGCGAACAGATTGATCAATCCGCAAAATTTCTATTGCATCTGAAAGTAGAAACTCGCCCGATTTCAACGGTATGCGCACTTTTCCCCTAGGCTGTTCTAGTTATTCGTTTCGAGCATCAGAACTGCGAAAATTTTGAGTTTCTCAAGCGTTTCTTATCTGCAAACTGCCATATCTCGCGAACGGATTGATCAATCCGCAAAATTTCTATTGCATCTGAAAGTAGAAACTCGCCCGATTACACCGGTATGCGCACTTCTCCCCTAGGCCGTTCTAGTTACTCGTTTCGAGCATCAGAACTGCGAAAATTTTGCGTTTCTCAAGCGTTTCTTATCTCCAAATTGCCATATCTCGCGAACGGATTGACCATTCCGCAAAATTTCTGTTGCATCTGAAAGTGGAAAGTCGCCCGATTACAACGGTAGGTGTAGTTTTCCCCTAGGCCGTTCTAGTTATTCGTTTAGAGCATCAGAACAGCGAAAATTTTGAGTTTCTCAAATGTTTCTTACATCCAAACTGCCATATCTCGCGAACGGATTGACTAATCCGCAAAATTTCTGTTGCATCTGAAAGTAGAAACTCGCCCGATTACAACGGTATGCGTACTTCTCCCCTAGGCCGGTCTAGTTACTCGTTTCGAGCATCAGAACTGCGAAAATTTTGAGTTTCTCAAGCGTTTCTTATCTGCAAACTGCCATATCTCGCGAACGGATTTATCAATCCGCAAAATTTCTATTGTGTCTGAAAGTAGAAACTCGCCCGATTACAACGGTATGCGCACTTTTCCCCTAGGCCGTTCTAGTTATTCGTTTCGAGCATCAGAATTGCGAAAATTTTGAGTTTCTCAAGCGTTTCTTACCTCCAAACTGCCATATCTCGCGAACGGATTGACTAATCCGCAAAATTTCTGTTGCTTCTGAAAGTAGAAACTCGCCCGATTACAACGGTATGCGTACTTCTCCCCTAGGCCGTTCTAGTCATTCGTTTCGAGCATCAGAACTGCGAAAATTTTGAGTTTCTCAAGCGTTTCTTACCTCCAAACTGCCATATCTCGCGAACGGATTGACCAATCTGCAAAATTTCTGTTACATCTGAAAGTAGAAACTCGCCCGATTACAACGGTATGCGTACTTCTCCCCTACGCCGTTCTAGTCATTCGTTTCGAGCATCAGAACTGCGAAAATTTTGAGTTCCTCAAGCGTTTCTTATCTGCAAACTGCCATATCTCGCGAACAGATTGATCAATCCGCAAAATTTCTATTGCATCTGAAAGTAGAAACTCGCCCGATTACAACGGTATGCGCACTTTTCCCCTAGGCTGTTCTAGTTATTCGTTTCGAGCATCAGAACTGCGAAAATTTTGAGTTTCTCAAGCGTTTCTTATCTGCAAACTGCCATATCTCGCGAACAGATTGATCAATCCGCAAAATTTCTATTGCATCTGAAAGTAGAAACTCGCCCGATTTCAACGGTATGCGCACTTTTCCCCTAGGCTGTTCTAGTTATTCGTTTCGAGCATCAGAACTGCGAAAATTTTGAGTTTCTCAAGCGTTTCTTATCTGCAAACTGCCATATCTCGCGAACGGATTGATCAATCCGCAAAATTTCTATTGCATCTGAAAGTAGAAACTCGCCCGATTACACCGGTATGCGCACTTCTCCCCTAGGCCGTTCTAGTTACTCGTTTCGAGCATCAGAACTGCGAAAATTTTGCGTTTCTCAAGCGTTTCTTATCTCCAAATTGCCATATCTCGCGAACGGATTGACCATTCCGCAAAATTTCTGTTGCATCTGAAAGTGGAAAGTCGCCCGATTACAACGGTAGGTGTAGTTTTCCCCTAGGCCGTTCTAGTTATTCGTTTAGAGCATCAGAACAGCGAAAATTTTGAGTTTCTCAAATGTTTCTTACATCCAAACTGCCATATCTCGCGAACGGATTGACTAATCCGCAAAATTTCTGTTGCATCTGAAAGTAGAAACTCGCCCGATTACAACGGTATGCGTACTTCTCCCCTAGGCCGGTCTAGTTACTCGTTTCGAGCATCAGAACTGCGAAAATTTTGAGTTTCTCAAGCGTTTCTTATCTGCAAACTGCCATATCTCGCGAACGGATTTATCAATCCGCAAAATTTCTATTGCGTCTGAAAGTAGAAACTCGCCCGATTACAACGGTATGCGCACTTTTCCCCTAGGCCGTTCTAGTTATTCGTTTCGAGCATCAGAATTGCGAAAATTTTGAGTTTCTCAAGCGTTTCTTACCTCCAAACTGCCATATCTCGCGAACGGATTGACTAATCCGCAAAATTTCTGTTGCTTCTGAAAGTAGAAACTCGCCCGATTACAACGGTATGCGTACTTCTCCCCTAGGCCGTTCTAGTCATTCGTTTCGAGCATCAGAACTGCGAAAATTTTGAGTTTCTCAAGCGTTTCTTACCTCCAAACTGCCATATCTCGCGAACGGATTGACCAATCCGCAAAATTTCAGTTGCATTTGAAAGTAGAAACTCGCCCGATTACAACGGTATGCGCACTTTTCCCCTGGGCCGTTCTAGTTATTCGTTTCGAGCATCAGAACTGCGAAAATTTTGAGTTTCTAAAGCGTTTCTTACATCCAAACGGCCATATCTCGCGAAAGGATTGATCAATCCGCAAAATTTCTGTTGCATCTGAAAGTAGAAACTGGCCCGATTACAACGGTGTGCGTACTTCTCCCCTAGGCCGTTCTAGTCATTCGTTTCGAGCATCAGAACTGCGAAAATTTTGAGTTTCTCAAGCGTTTCTTATCTGCAAACTGCCATATCTCGCGAACGGATTGATCAATCCGCAAAATTTCTATTGCATCTGAAAGTAGAAGCTCGCCCGATTACACCGGTATGCGCACTTCTCCCCTAGGCCGTTCTAGTTACTCGTTTCGAGCATCAGAACTGCGAAAATTTTGCGTTTCTCAAGCGTTTCTTATCTCCAAATTGCCATATCTCGCGAACGGATTGACCATTCCGCAAAATTTCTGTTGCATCTGAAAGTAGAAAGTCGCCCGATTACAACGGTAGGTGTAGTTTTCCCCTAGGCCGTTCTAGTTATTCGTTTAGAGCATCAGAACAGCGAAAATTTTGAGTTTCTCAAATGTTTCTTACATCCAAACTGCCATATCTCGCGAACGGATTGACTAATCCGCAAAATTTCTGTTGCATCTGAAAGTAGAAACTCGCCCGATTACAACGGTATGCGTACTTCTCCCCTAGGCCGTTCTAGTTACTCGTTTCGAGCATCAGAACTGCGAAAATTTTGAGTTTCTCAAGCGTTTCTTATCTGCAAACTGCCATATCTCGCGAACGGATTTATCAATCCGCAAAATTTCTATTGCGTCTGAAAGTAGAAACTCGCCCGATTACAACGGTATGCGCACTTTTCCCCTAGGCCGTTCTAGTTATTCGTTTCGAGCATCAGAATTGCGAAAATTTTGAGTTTCTCAAGCGTTTCTTACCTCCAAACTGCCATATCTCGCGAACGGATTGACTAATCCGCAAAATTTCTGTTGCTTCTGAAAGTAGAAACTCGCCCGATTACAACGGTATGCGTACTTCTCCCCTAGGCCGTTCTAGTCATTCGTTTCGAGCATCAGAACTGCGAAAATTTTGAGTTTCTCAAGCGTTTCTTACCTCCAAACTGCCATATCTCGCGAACGGATTGACCAATCCGCAAAATTTCAGTTGCATTTGAAAGTAGAAACTCGCCCGATTACAACGGTATGCGCACTTTTCCCCTGGGCCGTTCTAGTTATTCGTTTCGAGCATCAGAACTGCGAAAATTTTGAGTTTCTAAAGCGTTTCTTACATCCAAACGGCCATATCTCGCGAAAGGATTGATCAATCCGCAAAATTTCTGTTGCATCTGAAAGTAGAAACTGGCCCGATTACAACGGTATGCGCACTTTTCCCCTGGGCCGTTCTAGTTATTCGTTTCGAGCATCAGAACTGCGAAAATTTTGAGTTTCTAAAGCGTTTCTTACATCCAAACGGCCATATCTCGCGAAAGGATTGATCAATTCGCAAAATTTCAGTTGCATTTGAAAGTAGAAACTCGCCCGATTACAACGGTATGCGCACTTTTCCCCTAGGCTGTTCTAGTTATTCGTTTCGAGCATCAGAACTGCGAAAATTTTGAGTTTCTCAAGCGTTTCTTATCTGCAAACTGCCATATCTCGCGAACGGATTGATCAATCCGCAAAATTTCTATTGCATCTGAAAGTAGAAACTCGCCCGATTACACCGGTATGCGCACTTCTCCCCTAGGCCGTTCTAGTTACTCGTTTCGAGCATCAGAACTGCGAAAATTTTGCGTTTCTCAAGCGTTTCTTATCTCCAAATTGCCATATCTCGCGAACGGATTGACCATTCCGCAAAATTTCTGTTGCATCTGAAAGTGGAAAGTCGCCCGATTACAACGGTAGGTGTAGTTTTCCCCTAGGCCGTTCTAGTTGTTCGTTTAGAGCATCAGAACAGCGAAAATTTTGAGTTTCTCAAATGTTTCTTACATCCAAACTGCCATATCTCGCGAACGGATTGACTAATCCGCAAAATTTCTGTTGCATCTGAAAGTAGAAACTCGCCCGATTACAACGGTATGCGTACTTCTCCCCTAGGCCGGTCTAGTTACTCGTTTCGAGCATCAGAACTGCGAAAATTTTGAGTTTCTCAAGCGTTTCTTATCTGCAAACTGCCATATCTCGCGAACGGATTTATCAATCCGCAAAATTTCTATTGCGTCTGAAAGTAGAAACTCGCCCGATTACAACGGTATGCGCACTTTTCCCCTAGGCCGTTCTAGTTATTCGTTTCGAGCATCAGAATTGCGAAAATTTTGAGTTTCTCAAGCGTTTCTTACCTCCAAACTGCCATATCTCGCGAACGGATTGACTAATCCGCAAAATTTCTGTTGCTTCTGAAAGTAGAAACTCGCCCGATTACAACGGTATGCGTACTTCTCCCCTAGGCCGTTCTAGTCATTCGTTTCGAGCATCAGAACTGCGAAAATTTTGAGTTTCTCAAGCGTTTCTTACCTCCAAACTGCCATATCTCGCGAACGGATTGACCAATCCGCAAAATTTCAGTTGCATTTGAAAGTAGAAACTCGCCCGATTACAACGGTATGCGCACTTTTCCCCTGGGCCGTTCTAGTTATTCGTTTCGAGCATCAGAACTGCGAAAATTTTGAGTTTCTAAAGCGTTTCTTACATCCAAACGGCCATATCTCGCGAAAGGATTGATCAATCCGCAAAATTTCTGTTGCATCTCAAAGTAGAAACTGGCCCGATTACAACGGTGTGCGTACTTCTCCCCTAGGCCGTTCTAGTCATTCGTTTCGAGCATCAGAACTGCGAAAATTTTGAGTTTCTCAAGCGTTTCTTATCTGCAAACTGCCATATCTCGCGAACGGATTGATCAATCCGCAAAATTTCTATTGCATCTGAAAGTAGAAGCTCGCCCGATTACACCGGTATGCGCACTTCTCCCCTAGGCCGTTCTAGTTACTCGTTTCGAGCATCAGAACTGCGAAAATTTTGCGTTTCTCAAGCGTTTCTTATCTCCAAATTGCCATATCTCGCGAACGGATTGACCATTCCGCAAAATTTCTGTTGCATCTGAAAGTAGAAAGTCGCCCGATTACAACGGTAGGTGTAGTTTTCCCCTAGGCCGTTCTAGTTATTCGTTTAGAGCATCAGAACAGCGAAAATTTTGAGTTTCTCAAATGTTTCTTACATCCAAACTGCCATATCTCGCGAACGGATTGACTAATCCGCAAAATTTCTGTTGCATCTGGAAGTAGAAACTCGCCCGATTACAACGGTATGCGTACTTCTCCCCTAGGCCGTTCTAGTTACTCGTTTCGAGCATCAGAACTGCGAAAATTTTGAGTTTCTCAAGCGTTTCTTATCTGCAAACTGCCATATCTCGCGAACGGATTTATCAATCCGCAAAATTTCTATTGCGTCTGAAAGTAGAAACTCGCCCGATTACAACGGTATGCGCACTTTTCCCTAGGCCGTTCTAGTTATTCGTTTCGAGCATCAGAATTGCGAAAATTTTGAGTTTCTCAAGCGTTTCTTACCTCCAAACTGCCATATCTCGCGAACGGATTGACTAATCCGCAAAATTTCTGTTGCTTCTGAAAGTAGAAACTCGCCCGATTACAACGGTATGCGTACTTCTCCCCTTAGGCCGTTCTAGTCATTCGTTTCGAGCATCAGAACTGCGAAAATTTTGAGTTTCTCAAGCGTTTCTTACCTCCAAACTGCCATATCTCGCGAACGGATTGACCAATCCGCAAAATTTCAGTTGCATTTGAAAGTAGAAACTCGCCCGATTACAACGGTATGCGCACTTTTCCCCTGGGCCGTTCTAGTTATTCGTTTCGAGCATCAGAACTGCGAAAATTTTGAGTTTCTAAAGCGTTTCTTACATCCAAACGGCCATATCTCGCGAAAGGATTGATCAATCCGCAAAATTTCTGTTGCATCTGAAAGTAGAAACTGGCCCGATTACAACGGTGTGCGTACTTCTCCCCTAGGCCGTTCTAGTCATTCGTTTCGAGCATCAGAACTGCGAAAATTTTGAGTTTCTCAAGCGTTTCTTATCTGCAAACTGCCATATCTCGCGAACGGATTGATCAATCCGCAAAATTTCTATTGCATCTGAAAGTAGAAACTCGCCCGATTACACCGGTATGCGCACTTCTCCCCTAGGCCGTTCTAGTTACTCGTTTCGAGCATCAGAACTGCGAAAATTTTGCGTTTCTCAAGCGTTTCTTATCTCCAAATTGCCATATCTCGCGAACGGATTGACCATTCCGCAAATTTCTGTTGCATCTGAAAGTAGAAAGTCGCCCGATTACAACGGTAGGTGTAGTTTTCCCCTAGGCCGTTCTAGTTATTCGTTTAGAGCATCAGAACAGCGAAAATTTTGAGTTTCTCAAATGTTTCTTACATCCAAACTGCCATATCTCGCGAACGGATTGACTAATCCGCAAAATTTCTGTTGCATCTGAAAGTAGAAACTCGCCCGATTACAACGGTATGCGTACTTCTCCCCTTGGCCGTTCTAGTTACTCGTTTCGAGCATCAGAACTGCGAAAATTTTGAGTTTCTCAAGCGTTTCTTATCTGCAAACTGCCATATCTCGCGAACGGATTTATCAATCCGCAAAATTTCTATTGCGTCTGAAAGTAGAAACTCGCCCGATTACAACGGTATGCGCACTTTTCCCCTAGGCCGTTCTAGTTATTCGTTTCGAGCATCAGAATTGCGAAAATTTTGAGTTTCTCAAGCGTTTCTTACCTCCAAACTGCCATATCTCGCGAACGGATTGACTAATCCGCAAAATTTCTGTTGCTTCTGAAAGTAGAAACTCGCCCGATTACAACGGTATGCGTACTTCTCCCCTAGGCCGTTCTAGTCATTCGTT
The DNA here is from genome assembly GCF_051014685.1 of Ptiloglossa arizonensis. Taxonomy (NCBI): domain Eukaryota; kingdom Metazoa; phylum Arthropoda; class Insecta; order Hymenoptera; family Colletidae; genus Ptiloglossa; species Ptiloglossa arizonensis. The sequence continues at coordinate 76,410 of NW_027479418.1, forward strand.
TCGAGCATCAGAACTGCGAAAATTTTGAGTTTCTCAAGCGTTTCTTACCTCCAAACTGCCATATCTCGCGAACGGATTGACCAATCCGCAAAATTTCAGTTGCATTTGAAAGTAGAAACTCGCCCGATTACAACGGTATGCGCACTTTTCCCCTGGGCCGTTCTAGTTATTCGTTTCGAGCATCAGAACGGCGAAAATTTTGAGTTTCTCAAGCGTTTCTTACATCCAAACTGCCATATCTCGCGAACGGATTGATCAATCCGCAAAATTTCTGTTGCATCTGAAAGTAGAAACTCGCCCGATTACAACGGTATGCGTACTTCTCCCCTAGGCCGTTCTAGTCATTCGTTTCGAGCATCAGAACTGCGAAAATTTTGAGTTCCTCAAGCGTTTCTTATCTGCAAACTGCCATATCTCGCGAACAGATTGATCAATCCGCAAAATTTCTATTGCATCTGAAAGTAGAAACTCGCCCGATTACAACGGTATGCGCACTTTTCCCCTAGGCTGTTCTAGTTATTCGTTTCGAGCATCAGAACTGCGAAAATTTTGAGTTTCTCAAGCGTTTCTTATCTGCAAACTGCCATATCTCGCGAACGGATTGATCAATCCGCAAAATTTCTATTGCATCTGAAAGTAGAAACTCGCCCGATTACACCGGTATGCGCACTTCTCCCCTAGGCCGTTCTAGTTACTCGTTTCGAGCATCAGAACTGCGAAAATTTTGCGTTTCTCAAGCGTTTCTTATCTCCAAATTGCCATATCTCGCGAACGGATTGACCATTCCGCAAAATTTCTGTTGCATCTGAAAGTAGAAAGTCGCCCGATTACAACGGTAGGTGTAGTTTTCCCCTAGGCCGTTCTAGTTATTCGTTTAGAGCATCAGAACAGCGAAATTTTGAGTTTCTCAAATGTTTCTTACATCCAAACTGCCATATCTCGCGAACGGATTGACTAATCCGCAAAATTTCTGTTGCATCTGAAAGTAGAATCTCGCCCGATTACAACGGTATGCGTACTTCTCCCCTAGGCCGTTCTAGTTATTCGTTTAGAGCATCGGAACAGCGAAAATTTTGAGTTTCTCAAATGTTTCTTACATCCAAACTGCCATATCTCGCGAACGGATTGACTAATCCGCAAAATTTCTGTTGCATCTGAAAGTAGAAACTCGCCCGATTACAACGGTATGCGTACTTCTCCCCTAGGCCGTTCTAGTTACTCGTTTCGAGCATCAGAACTGCGAAAATTTTGCGTTTCTCAAGCGTTTCTTATCTCCAAATTGCCATATCTCGCGAACGGATTGACCATTCCGCAAAATTTCTATTGCATCCGAAAGTAGAAACTCGCCCGATTACACCGGTATGCGCACTTCTCCCCTAGGCCGTTCTAGTTACTCGTTTCGAGCATCAGAACTGCGAAAATTTTGCGTTTCTCAAGCGTTTCTTATCTCCAAATTGCCATATCTCGCGAACGGATTGACCATTCCGCAAAATTTCTGTTGCATCTGAAAGTAGAAAGTCGCCCGATTACAACGGTAGGTGTAGTTTTCCCCTAGGCCGTTCTAGTTATTCGTTTAGAGCATCAGAACAGCGAAAATTTTGAGTTTCTCAAATGTTTCTTACATCCAAACTGCCATATCTCGCGAACGGATTGACTAATCCGCAAAATTTCTGTTGCATCTGAAAGTAGAAACTCGCCCGATTACAACGGTACGCGTACTTCTCCCCTAGGCCGTTCTAGATACTCGTTTCGAGCATCAGAACTGCGAAAATTTTGAGTTTCTCAAGCGCTTCTTATCTGCAAACTGCCATATCTCGCGATCGGATTTATCAATCCGCAAAATTTCTATTGCGTCTGAAAGTAGAAACTCGCCCGATTACAACGGTATGCGCACTTTTCCCCTAGGCAGTTCTAGTTATTCGTTTCGAGCATCAGAATTGGGAAAATTTTGAGTTTCTCAAGCGTTTCTTACCTCCAAACTGCCATATCTCGCGAACGGATTGACTAATCCGCAAAATTTCTGTTGCTTCTGAAAGTAGAAACTCGCCCGATTTCAACGGTATGCGTACTTCTCCCCTAGGCCGTTCTAGTCATTCGTTTCGAGCATCAGAACTGCGAAAATTTTGAGTTTCTCAAGCGTTTCTTACATCCAAACTGCCATATCTCGCGAACGGATTGACCAATCCGCAAAATTTCAGTTGCATTTGAAAGTAGAAACTCGCCCGATTACAACGGTATGCGCACTTTTCCCCTGGGCCGTTCTAGTTATTCGTTTCGAGCATCAGAACTGCGAAAATTTTGAGTTTCTAAAGCGTTTCTTACATCCAAACGGCCATATCTCGCGAAAGGATTGATCAATCCGCAAAATTTCTGTTGCATCTGAAAGTAGAAACTGGCCCGATTACAACGGTGTGCGTACTTCTCCCCTAGGCCGTTCTAGTCATTCGTTTCGAGCATCAGAACTGCGAAAATTTTGAGTTTCTCAAGCGTTTCTTATCTGCAAACTGCCATATCTCGCGAACGGATTGATCAATCCGCAAAATTTCTGTTGCATCTGAAAGTAGAAACACGCCCGATTACAACGGTATGCGTACTTTTCCCCTAGGCCGTTCTAGTTATTCGTTTCGAGTATCAGAACGGCGAAAATTTTGAGTTTCTCAAGCGTTTCTTACATCCAAACTGCCATATCTCGCGAACGGATTGACCAATCCGCAAAATTTCTGTTGCATCTGAAAGTAGAAACTCGACCAATTACAACGGTATGCGTACTTTTCCCCTAGGCCGCTCTAGTTACTCGTTTCGAGCATCAGAACTGCGAAAATTTTGAGTTTCTCAAGCGTTTCTTATCTCCAAACTGCCATATCTCGCGAACGGATTGATCAATCCGCAAAATTTCTGTTGCATCTGAAAGTAGAAACTCGCTAGATTACAACGGTATGCGCACTTTTCCCCTAGGGTGTTCTAGTTATTCGTTTCGAGCATCAGAACTGCGAAAATTTTGAGTTTCTCAAGCGTTTCTTATCTGCAAACTGCCATATCTCGCGAACGGATTGATCAATCTGCAAAATTTCTGTTGCATCTGAAAGTAGAAACTCGCCCGATTACAACGGTATGCGCACTTTTCCCCTGGGCCGTTCTAGTTATTCGTTTCGAGCATCAGAACTGCGAAAATTTTGAGTTTCTAAAGCGTTTCTTACATCCAAACGGCCATATCTCGCGAACGGATTGATCAATCCGCAAAATTTCTGTTGCATCTGAAAGTAGAAACTGGCCCGATTACAACGGTGTGCGTACTTCTCCCCTAGGCCGTTCTAGTCATTCGTTTCGAGCATCAGAACAGCGAAAATTTTGAGTTTCTCAAGCGTTTCTTATCTGCAAACTGCCATATCTCGCGAACGGATTGATCAATCCGCAAAATTTCTGTTGCATCTGAAAGTAGAAACTCGCCCGATTACAACGGTATGCGTACTTTTTCCCTAGGCCGTTCTAGTTTTTCGTTTCGAGCATCAGAACGGCGAAAATTTTGAGTTTCTCAAGCGTTTCTTACTTCCAAACTGCCATATCTCGCGAACGGATTGACCAATCCGCAAAATTTCTGTTGCATCTGAAAGTAGGAACTCGCCCAATTACAACGGTATGCGTACTTTTCCCCTAGGCCGCTCTAGTTACTCGTTTCGAGCATCAGAACTGCGAAAATTTTGAGTTTCTCAAGCGTTTCTTATCTCCAAACTGCCATATCTCGCGAACGGATTGATCAATCCGGAAAATTTCTGTTGCATCTGAAAGTAGAAACTGGCCCGATTACAACGGTGTGCGTACTTCTCCCCTAGGCCGTTCTAGTCATTCGTTTCGAGCATCAGAACAGCGAAAATTTTGAGTTTCTCAAGCGTTTCTTATCTGCAAACTGCCATATCTCGCGAACGGATTGATCAATCCGCAAAATTTCTGTTGCATCTGAAAGTAGAAACTCGCCCGATTACAACGGAATGCGTACTTTTTCCCTAGGCCGTTCTAGTTATTCGTTTCGAGCATCAGAACGGCGAAAATTTTGAGTTTCTCAAGCGTTTCTTACTTCCAAACTGCCATATCTCGCGAACGGATTGACCAATCCGCAAAATTTCTGTTGCATCTGAAAGTAGAAACTCGCCCAATTACAACGGTATGCGTACTTTTCCCCTAGGCCGCTCTAGTTACTCGTTTCGAGCATCAGAACTGCGAAAATTTTGAGTTTCTCAAGCGCTTCTTATCTGCAAACTGCCATATCTCGCGAACGGATTTATCAATCCGCAAAATTTCTATTGCGTCTGAAAGTAGAAACTCGCCCGATTACAACGGTATGCGCACTTTTCCCCTAGGCCGTTCTAGTTATTCGTTTCGAGCATCAGAATTGCGAAAATTTTGAGTTTCTCAAGCGTTTCTTACCTCCAAACTGCCATATCTCGCGAACGGATTGACTAATCCGCAAAATTTCTGTTGCATCTGAAAGTAGAAACTCGCCCGATTACAACGGTATGCGTACTTCTCCCCTAGGCCGTTCTAGTCATTCGTTTCGAGCATCAGAACTGCGAAAATTTTGAGTTTCTCAAGCGTTTCTTACCTCCAAACTGCCATATCTCGCGAACGGATTGACCAATCCGCAAAATTTCAGTTGCATTTGAAAGTAGAAACTCGCCCGATTACAACGGTATGCGCACTTTTCCCCTGGGCCGTTCTAGTTATTCGTTTCGAGCATCAGAACTGCGAAAATTTTGAGTTTCTAAAGCGTTTCTTACATCCAAACGGCCATATCTCGCGAAAGGATTGATCAATCCGCAAAATTTCTGTTGCATCTGAAAGTAGAAACTGGCCCGATTACAACGGTGTGCGTACTTCTCCCCTAGGCCGTTCTAGTCATTCGTTTCGAGCATCAGAACTGCGAAAATTTTGAGTTTCTCAAGCGTTTCTTAGCTGCAAACTGCCATATCTCGCGAACGGATTGATCAATCCGCAAAATTTCTGTTGCATCTGAAAGTAGAAACACGCCCGATTACAACGGTATGCGTACTTTTCCCCTAGGCCGTTCTAGTTATTCGTTTCGAGCATCAGAACGGCGAAAATTTTGAGTTTCTCAAGCGTTTCTTACATCCAAACTGCCATATCTCGCGAACGGATTGACCAATCCGCAAAATTTCTGTTGCATCTGAAAGTAGAAACTCGACCAATTACAACGGTATGCGTACTTTTCCCCTAGGCCGCTCTAGTTACTCGTTTCGAGCATCAGAACTGCGAAAATTTTGAGTTTCTCAAGCGTTTCTTATCTCCAAACTGCCATATCTCGCGAACGGATTGATCAATCCGCAAAATTTCTGTTGCATCTGAAAGTAGAAACTCGCTAGATTACAACGGTATGCGCACTTTTCCCCTAGGGTGTTCTGGTTATTCGTTTCGAGCATCAGAACTGCGAAAATTTTGAGTTTCTCAAGCGTTTCTTATCTGCAAACTGCCATATCTCGCGAACGGATTGATCAATCCGCAAAATTTCTGTTGCATCTGAAAGTAGAAACTCGCCCGATTACAACGGTATGCGCACTTCTCCCCTGGGCCGTTCTAGTTATTCGTTTCGAGCATCAGAACTGCGAAAATTTTGAGTTTCTAAATCGTTTCTTACATCCAAACGGCCATATCTCGCGAACGGATTGATCAATCCGCAAAATTTCTGTTGCATCTGAAAGTAGAAACTGGCCCGATTACAACCGTGTGCGTACTTCTCCCCTAGGCCGTTCTAGTCATTCGTTTCGAGCATCAGAACAGCGAAAATTTTGAGTTTCTCAAGCGTTTCTTATCTGCAAACTGCCATATCTCGCGAACGGATTGATCAATCCGCAAAATTTCTGTTGCATCTGAAAGTAGAAACTCGCCCGATTACAACGGTATGCGTACTTTTTCCCTAGGCCGTTCTAGTTATTCGTTTCGAGCATCAGAACGGCGAAAATTTTGAGTTTCTCAAGCGTTTCTTACTTCCAAACTGCCATATCTCGCGAACGGATTGACCAATCCGCAAAATTTTTGTTGCATCTGAAAGTAGAAACTCGCCCAATTACAACGGTATGCGTACTTTTCCCCTAGGCCGCTCTAGTTACTCGTTTCGAGCATCAGAACTGCGAAAATTTTGAGTTTCTCAAGCGTTTCTTATCTCCAAACTGCCATATCTCGCGAACGGATTGATCAATCCGGAAAATTTCTGTTGCATCTGAAAGTAGAAACTGGCCCGATTACAACGGTGTGCGTACTTCTCCCCTAGGCCGTTCTAGTCATTCGTTTCGAGCATCAGAACAGCGAAAATTTTGAGTTTCTCAAGCGTTTCTTATCTGCAAACTGCCATATCTCGCGAACGGATTGATCAATCCGCAAAATTTCTGTTGCATCTGAAAGTAGAAACTCGCCCGATTACAACGGTATGCGTACTTTTTCCCTAGGCCGTTCTAGTTATTCGTTTCGAGCATCAGAACGGCGAAAATTTTGAGTTTCTCAAGCGTTTCTTACTTCCAAACTGCCATATCTCGCGAACGGATTGACCAATCCGCAAAATTTCTGTTGCATCTGAAAGTAGAAACTCGCCCAATTACAACGGTATGCGTACTTTTCCCCTAGGCCGCTCTAGTTACTCGTTTCGAGCATCAGAACTGCGAAAATTTTGAGTTTCTCAAGCGTTTCTTACATCCAAACTGCCATATCTCGCGAACGGATTGACCAATCCGCAAAATTTCTGTTGCATCTGAAAGTAGAAACTCGCCCGATTACAACGGTATGCGCACTTTTCCCCTAGGCCGCTCTAGTTACTCGTTTCGAGCATCAGAACAGCGAAAATTTTGAGTTTCTCAAGCGTTTCTTATCTGCAAACTGCCATATCTCGCGAACGGATTGATCAATCCGCATAATTTCTCTTGCATCTGAAAGTAGAAACTCGCCCGATTACAACGGTATGCGTACTTTTCCCCTAGGCCGCTCTAGTTACTCGTTTCGAGCATCAGAACTGCGAAAATTTTGAGTTTCTCAAGCGTTTCTTATCTCCAAACTGCCATATCTCGCGATCGGATTGATCAATCCGGAAAATTTCTGTTGCATCTGAAAGTAGAAACTCGCCCGATTACAACGGTATGCGCACTTTTCCCCTAGGCCGTTCTAGTTATTCGTGTCGAGCATCAGAACTGCGAAAATTTTGAGTTTCTCAAGCGTTTCTTACCTCCAAACTGCCATATCTCGCGAACGGATTGACCAATCCGCAAAATTTCTGTTGCTTCTGAAAGTAGAAACTCGCCCGATTACAACGGTATGTGTAGTTTTCCCCTAGGCGGTTCCTGTTAATCATTTCGAGCATCAGAACTGCGAAAATTTTGAGTTTGTCAAGCGTTTCTTACCTCCAAACTGCCATATCTCGCGAACCGATTGACCAATCCGCAAAATTTCTGTTTCTTCTGAAAGTAGAAACTCGCCCGATTACAACGGTATGCGCACTTTTCCCCTAGGCCGTTCTAGTTATTCGTTTCGAGCGTCAGAACTGCGAAAATTTTGAGTTTCTCAAGCGTTTCTTACCTCCAAACTGCCATATCTCGCGAACGGAGTGACCAATCCGCAAAATTTCTGTTGCATCTGAAAGTAGAAACTCGTCCGATTACAACGGTATGCGCACTTTTCCCCTAGGCCGTTCTAGTTATTCGTTTCGAGGGTCAGAACTGCGAAAATTTTGAGTTACTCAAGCGTTTCTTATCTCCAAATTGCCATATCTCGCGAACGGATTGACCATTCCGCAAAATTTCTGTTGCATCTGAAAGTAGAAACTCGCCCGATTACAACGGTAGGTGTAGTTTTCCCCTAGGCCGTTCTAGTTATTCGTTTAGGGCATCAGAACTGCGAAAATTTTGAGTTTCTCAAGCGCTTCTTACCTCCAAACTGCCACATCTCGCAAACGGATTGACCAATCCGCAAAATTTCTGTTGCATCTGAAAGTAGAAACACGCCCGATTACAGCGGCATGTGTAGTTTTTCCCTAGGCCGTTCCAGTGATTCATTTCGAGCATCATAACTGCGAAAATTTTGAGTTTCTCAAGCGTTTCTTACCTCCAAACTGCCATATCTCGCGAACGGTTTGACCAAACCGCAAAATTTCTGTTGCATCTGAAAGTAGAAACTCGCCCGATTACAACGGTATGCGTACTTTTCCCCTAGGCCGTTCTAGTTATTCGTTTCGAGCATCAGAACGGCGAAAATTTTGTGTTTCTCAAGCGTTTCTTACCTCCAAACTGCCATATCTCGCGAACGGATTGATCAATCCGCAAAATTTCTGTTGCATCTGAAAGTAGAAACTCGTCCGATTACAACGGTATGCGTACTTCTCCCCTAGGCCGTTCTAGTTACTCGTTTCGAGCATCAGAACTGCGAAAATTTTGAGTTTCTCAAGCGTTTCTTATCTCCAAACTGCCACATCTCGCAAACGGATTGACCAATCCGCAAAATTTCTGTTGCATCTGAAAGTAGAAACACGCCCGATTACAGCGGCATGTGTAGTTTTCCCCTAGGCCGTTCCAGTTATTCATTTCGAGCATCATAACTGCGAAAATTTTGAGTTTCTCAAGCGTTTCTTACCTCCAAACTGCCATATCTCGCGAACGGTTTGACCAAACCGCAAAATTTCTGTTGCATCTGAAAGTAGAAACTCGTCCGATTACAACGGTATGCGTACTTCTCCCCTAGGCCGTTCTAGTTACTCGTTTCGAGCATCAGAACTGCGAAAATTTTGAGTTTCTCAAGCGTTTCTTACATCCAAACGGCCATATCTCGCGAACGGATTGACGAATCCGCAAAATTTCTGTTGCATCTGAAAGTAGAAACTGGCCCGATTACAACGGTATGCGTACTTCTCCCCTAGGCCGTTCTAGTTACTCGTTTCGAGCATCAGAACTGCGAAAATTTTGAGTTTCTCAAGCTTTTCTTATCTCCAAATTGCCATATCTCGCGAACGGATTGACCATTCCGCAAAATTTCTGTTGCATCTGAAAGTAGAAACTCGCCCGATTACAACGGTAGGTGTAGTTTTCCCCTAGGCCGTTCTAGTTATTTGTTTAGGGCATCAGAACTGCGAAAATTTTTAGTTTCTCAAGCGTTTCTTACCTCCAAACAGCCACATCTCGTAAACGGATTGACCAATCCGCAAAATTTCTGTTGCATCTGAAAGTAGAAACACGCCCGATTACAGCGGCATGTGTAGTTTTCCCCTAGGCCGTTCCAGTTATTCATTTCGAGCATCATAACTGCGAAAATTTTGAGTTTCTCAAGCGTTTCTTACCTCCAAACTGCCATACCTCGCGAACGGTTTGACCAGACCGCAAAATTTCTGTTGCATCTGAAAGTAGAAACTCGCCCGATTACAACGGTATGCGTACTTTTCCCCTAGGCCGTTCTAGTTATTCGTTTCGAGCATCAGAACGGCGAAAATTTTGTGTTTCTCAAGCGTTTCTTACTTCCAAACTGCCATATCTCGCGAACGGATTGATCAATCCGCAAAATTTCTGTTGCATCTGAAAGTAGAAACTCGCCCGATTACAACGGTATGCGCTCTTTTCCCCTAGGCCGTTCCAGTTATTCGTGTCGAGCATCAGAACTGCGAAAATTTTGAGTTTCTCAAGCGTTTCTTACCTCCAAACTGCCATATCTCGCGAACGGATTGACCAATCCGCAAAATTTCTGTTGCATCTGAAAGTAGAAACTCGCCCGATTACAACGGTATGTGTAGTTTTCCCCTGGGCCGTTCCAGTTATTCATTTCGAGCATCAGAACTGCGAAAATTTTGAGTTTTTCAAGCGTTTCTTACCTCCAAACTGCCATATCTCGCGAACGGATTGACCAATCCGCAAAATTTCTGTTGCTTCTGAAAGTAGAAACTAGCCCGATTACAACGGTATGCGCACTTTTCCCCTGGGCCGTTCTAGTTATTCGTTTCGAGCATCAGAACTGCGAAAATTTTGAGTTTCTCAAGCGTTTCTTATCTCCAAACTGCCATATCTCGCTCACGGATTGTTCAATCCGCAAAATTTCTGTTGCATCTGAAAGTAGAAACTCGCCCGATTACAACGGTAGGTGTAGTTTTCCCCTAGGCCGTTCTAGTTATTCGTTTAGGGCATCAGAACTGCGAAAATTTTGAGTTTCTCAAGCGTTTCTTACCTCCAAACTGCCACATCTCGCAAACGGATTGACCAATCCGCAAAATTTCTGTTGCATCTGAAAGTAGAAACTCGCCCGATTACAGCGGCATGTGTAGTTTTCCCCTAGGCCGTTCCAGTTATTCATTTCGAGCATCATAACTGCGAAAATTTTGAGTTTCTCAAGCGTTTCTTACATCCATACTGCCATTTCTCGCGAACGGATTGACCAATCCGCAAAATTTCTGTTGCATCTGAAAGTAGAAACACGCCCGATTACAGCGGTGTGTGTAGTTTTCCCCTAGGCCGTTCCAGTTATTCATTTCGAGCATCATAAATGCGAAAATTTTGATTTTCTCAAGCGTTTCTTACATCCAAACGGCCATATCTCGCGAACGGATTGACGAATCCGCAAAATTTCTGTTGCATCTGAAAGTAGAAACTGGCCCGATTGCAACGGTGTGCGTACTTCTCCCCTAGGCCGTTCTAGTCATTCGTTTCGAGCATCAGAACTGCGAAAATTTTGAGTTTCTCAAGCGTTTCTTACCTCCAAACTGCCATATCTCGCGAACGGAGTGACCAATCCGCAAAATTTCTGTTGCATCTGAAAGTAGAAACTCGCCCGATTACAACGGTATGTGTAGTTTTCCCCTAGGCCGTTCTAGTTATTCGTTTCGAGCATCAGAACGGCGAAAATTTTGAGTTTCTCAAGCGTTTCTTACCTCCAAACTGCCATATATCGCGAACGGATTGACTAATCCGCAAAATTTCTGTTGCATCTGAAAGTAGAAACTCGTCCGATTACAACGGTATGCGTACTTCTCCCCTAGGCCGTTCTAGTTACTCGTTTCGAGCATCAGAACTGCGAAAATTTTGAGTTTCTCAAGCTTTTCTTATCTCCAAATTGCCATATCTCGCGAACGGATTGACCATTCCGCAAAATTTCTGTTGCATCTGAAAGTAGAAACTCGCCCGATTACAACGGTAGGTGTGGTTTTCCCCTAGGCCGTTCTAGTTATTTGTTTAGGGCATCAGAACTGCGAAAATTTTTAGTTTCTCAAGCGTTTCTTACCTCCAAACAGCCACATCTCGTAAACGGATTGACCGATCCGCAAAATTTCTGTTGCATCTGAAAGTAGAAACACGCCCGATTACAGCGGCATGTGTAGTTTTCCCCTAGGCCGTTCCAGTTATTCATTTCGAGCATCATAACTGCGAAAATTTTGAGTTTCTCAAGCGTTTCTTACCTCCAAACTGCCATACCTCGCGAACGGTTTGACCAAACCGCAAAATTTCTGTTGCATCTGAAAGTAGAAACTCGCCCGATTACAACGGTATGCGTACTTTTCCCCTAGGCCGTTCTAGTTATTCGTTTCGAGCATCAGAACGGCGAAAATTTTGTGTTTCTCAAGCGTTTCTTACTTCCAAACTGCCATATCTCGCGAACGGATTGATCAATCCACAAAATTTCTGTTGCATCTGAAAGTAGAAACTCGCCCGATTACAACGGTATGCGCACTTTTCCCCTAGGCCGTTCCAGTTATTCGTGTCGAGCATCAGAACTGCGAAAATTTTGAGTTTCTCAAGCGTTTCTTACCTCCAAACTGCCATATCTCGCGAACGGATTGACCAATCCGCAAAATTTCTGTTGCATCTGAAAGTAGAAACTCGCCCGATTACAACGGTATGTGCAGTTTTCCCCTGGGCCGTTCCAGTTATTCATTTCGAGCATCAGAACTGCGAAAATTTTGAGTTTCTCAAGCGTTTCTTACCTCCAAACTGCCATATCTCGCGAACGGATTGACCAATCCGCAAAATTTCTGTTGCTTCTGAAAGTAGAAACTCGCCCGATGACAACGGTATGCGCACTTTTCCCCTAGGCCGTTCTAGTTACTCGTTTCGAGCATCAGAACTGCGAAAATTTTGAGTTTCTCAAGCGTTTCTTATCTCCAAACTGCCATATCTTGCGAACGGATTGATCAATCCGCAAAATTTCTGTTGCATCTGAAAGTAGAAACTCGCCCGATTACAACGGTAGGTGTAGTTTTCCCCTAGGCCGTTCTAGTTATTCGTTTAGGGCATCAGAACTGCGAAAATTTTGAGTTTCTCAAGCGTTTCTTACCTCCAAACTGCCACATCTCGCAAACGGATTGACCAATCCGCAAAATTTCTGTTGCATCTGAAAGTAGAAACTCGCCCGATTACAACGGTAGGTGTAGTTTTCCCCTAGGCCGTTCTAGTTACTCGTTTCGAGCATCATAACTGCGAAAATTTTGAGCTTCTCAAGCGTTTCTTACCTCCAAACTGCCATATCTCGCGAACGGATTGACCAATCCGCAAAATTTCTGTTGCATCTGAAAGTAGAAACTCGCCCGATTACAACGGTACGTGTAGTTTTCCCCTAGGCCGTTCTAGTTATTCGTTTCGAGCATCAGACTGCGAAAATTTTGAGTTTCTCAAGCGTTTCTTACATCCATACTGCCATATCTCGCGAACGGATTGACCAATCCGCAAAATTTCTGTTGCATCTGAAAGTAGAAACACGCCCGATTACAGCTGTATGTGTAGTTTTCCCCTAGGCTGTTCTAGTTATTCGTTTCGAGCATCAGAACTGCGAAAATTTTGAGTTTCTCAAGCGTTTCTTGTCTCCAAACTGCCATATCTCGCGAACGGATTGACCAATCCGCAAAATTTCTGTTGCATCTGAAAGTAGAAACTCGCCCGATGACAACGGTATGTGTAGTTTTCCCCTAGGCCGCTCTAGTTACTCGTTTCGAGCATCAGAACTGCGAAAATTTTGAGTTTCTCAAGCGTTTCTTATCTCCAAACTGCCATATCTTCCGAACGGATTGATCAATCCGCAAAATTTCTGTTGCATCTGAAAGTAGAAACTCGCCCGATTACAACGGTAGGAGTAGTTTTCCCCTAGGCCGTTCTAGTTATTCGTTTAGGGCATCAGAACTGCGAAAATTTTGAGTTTCTCAAGCGATTCTTACCTCCAAACTGCCACATCTCGCAAACGGATTGACCAATCCGCAAAATTTCTGTTGCATCTGAAAGTAGAAACTCGCCCGATTACAACGGTAGGTGTAGTTTTCCCCTGGGCCGTTCCAGTTATTCATTTCGAGCATCAGAACTGCGAAAATTTTGAGTTTCTCAAGCGTTTCTTACCTCCAAACTGCCATATCTCGCGAACGGATTGACCAATCCGCAAAATTTCTGTTGCATCTGAAAGTAGAAACTCGCCCGATTACAACGGTACGTGTAGTTTTCCCCTAGGCCGTTCTAGTTATTCGTTTCGAGCATCAGACTGCGAAAATTTTGAGTTTCTCAAGCGTTTCTTACATCCATACTGCCATATCTCGCGAACGGATTGACCAATCCGCAAAATTTCTGTTGCATCTGAAAGTAGAAACACGCCCGATTACAGCTGTATGTGTAGTTTTCCCCTAGGCTGTTCTAGTTATTCGTTTCGAGCATCAGAACTGCGGAAATTTTGAGTTTCTCAAGCGTTTCTTGTCTCCAAACTGCCATATCTCGCGAACGGATTGACCAATCCGCAAAATTTCTGTTGCATCTGAAAGTAGAAACTCGCCCGATGACAACGGTATGTGTAGTTTTCCCCTAGGCCGCTCTAGTTACTCGTTTCGAGCATCAGAACTGCGAAAATTTTGAGTTTCTCAAGCGTTTCTTATCTCCAAACTGCCATATCTTCCGAACGGATTGATCAATCCGCAAAATTTCTGTTGCATCTGAAAGTAGAAACTCGCCCGATTACAACGGTAGGAGTAGTTTTCCCCTAGGCCGTTCTAGTTATTCGTTTAGGGCATCAGAACTGCGAAAATTTTGAGTTTCTCAAGCGATTCTTACCTCCAAACTGCCACATCTCGCAAACGGATTGACCAATCCGCAAAATTTCTGTTGCATCTGAAAGTAGAAACTCGCCCGATTACAACGGTAGGTGTAGTTTTCCCCTAGGCCGTTCTAGTTACTCGTTTCGAGCATCATAACTGCGAAAATTTTGAGTTTCTCAAGCTTTTCTTACCTCCATACTGCCATATCTCGCGAACGGATCGACCAATCCGCAAAATTTCTGTTGCATCTGAAAGTAGAAACTCGCCCAATTACAACCGTATGCGTACTTTTCCCCTAGGCCGCTCTAGTTACTCGTTTCGAGCATCAGAACTGCGAAAATTTTGAGTTTCTCAAGCTTTTCTTACCTCCAAACTGCCATATCTCGCGAACGGATTGACCAATCCGCAAAATTTCTGTTGCATCTGAAAGTAGAAACTCGCCCGATTACAACGGTATGCGAACTTTTCCCCTAGGCCGTCCTAGTTATTTGTTTCGAGCATCAGAACGGCGAAAATTTTGAGTTTCTCAAGCGTTTCTTACTTCCAAACTGCCATATCTCGCGAACGGATTGACCAATCCGCAAAATTTCTGTTGCATCTGAAAGTAGAAACTCGCCCAATTACAACGGTATGCGTACTTTTCCCCTAGGCCGCACTAGTTACTCGTTTCGAGCATCAGAACTGCGAAAATTTTGAGTTTCTCAAGCGTTTCTTATCTCCAAACTGCCATATCTCGCGAACGGATTGATCAATCCGCAATATTTCTGTTGCATCTGAAAGTAGAAACTCGCGCGATTACAACGGTATGCGCACTTTTCCCCTAGGCCGTTCTAGTTATTCGTGTCGAGCATCAGAACTGCGAAAATTTTGAGTTTCTCAAGCGTTTCTTACCTCCAAACTGCCATATCTCGCGAACGGAGTGACCAATCCGCAAAATTTCTGTTGCATCTGAAAGTAGAAACTCGCCCGATTACAACGGTATGTGTAGTTTTCCCCTAGGCCGTTCTAGTTATTCGTTTCGAGCATCAGAACGGCGAAAATTTTGAGTTTCTCAAGCGTTTCTTACCTCCAAACTGCCATATCTCGCGAACGGATTGACTAATCCGCAAAATTTCTGTTGCATCTGAAAGTAGAAACTCGCCCGATTACAACGGTATGTGTAGTTTTCCCCTGGGCCGTTCCAGTTATTCATTTCGAGCATCAGAACTGCGAAAATTTTGAGTTTCTCAAGCGTTTCTTACCTCCAAACTGCCATATCTCGCGAACGGATTGACCAATCCGCAAAATTTCTGTTGCTTCTGAAAGTAGAAACTAGCCCGATTACAACGGTATGCGCACTTTTCCCCTGGGCCGTTCTAGTTATTCGTTTCGAGCATCAGAACTGCGAAAATTTTGAGTTTCTCTAGCGTTTCTTACATCCAAACGGCCATATCTCGCGAACGGATTGACCAATCCGCATAATTTCTGTTGCATCTGAAAGTAGAAACTCGCCCGATTACAACGGTATGCGTACTTCTCCCATAGGCCGTTCTAGTCATTCGTTTCGAGCATCAGAACTGCGAAAATTTTGAGTTTCTCAAGCGTTTCTTACATCCATACTGCCATATCTCGCGAACGGATTGACCAATCCGCAAAATTTCTGTTGCATCTGAAAGTAGAAACACGCCCGATTACAGCGGTATGTGTAGTTTTCCGCTAGGCCGTTCCAGTTATTCATTTCGAGCATCATAAATGCGAAAATTTTGATTTTCTCAAGCGTTTCTTACATCCAAATGGCCATATCTCGCGAACGGATTGACGAATCCGCAAAATTTCTGTTGCATCTGAAAGTAGAAACTGGCCCGATTACAACGGTGTGCGTACTTCTCCCCTAGGCCGTTCTAGTCATTCGTTTCGAGCATCAGAACTGCGAAAATTTTGAGTTTCTCAAGCGTTTCTTACCTCCAAACTGCCATATCTCGCGAACGGAGTGACCAATCCGCAAAATTTCTGTTGCATCTGAAAGTAGAAACTCGCCCGATTACAACGGTATGTGTAGCTTTCCCCTAGGCCGTTCTAGTTATTCGTTTCGAGCATCAGAACGGCGAAAATTTTGAGTTTCTCAAGCGTTTCTTACCTCCAAACTGCCATATATCGCGAACGGATTGACTAATCCGCAAAATTTCTGTTGCATCTGAAAGTAGAAACTCGTCCGATTACAACGGTATGCGTACTTCTCCCCTAGGCCGTTCTAGTTACTCGTTTCGAGCATCAGAACTGCGAAAATTTTGAGTTTCTCAAGCTTTTCTTATCTCCAAATTGCCATATGTCGCGAACGGATTGACCATTCCGCAAAATATCTGTTGCATCTGAAAGTAGAAACACGCCCGATTACAACGGTAGGTGTAGTTTTCCCCTAGGCCGTTCTAGTTATTTGTTTAGGGCATCAGAACTGCGAAAATTTTTAGTTTCTCAAGCGTTTCTTACCTCCAAATAGCCTCATCTCGTAAACGGATTGACCAATCCGCAAAATTTCTGTTGCATTTGAAAGTAGACACACGCCCGATTACAGCGGCATGTGTAGTTTTCCCCTAGGCCGTTCCAGTTATTCATTTCGAGCATCATAACTGCGAAAATTTTGAGTTTCTCAAGCGTTTCTTACCTCCAAACTGCCATACCTCGCGAACGGTTTGACCAAACCGCAAAATTTCTGTTGCATCTGAAAGTAGAAACTCGCCCGATTACAACGGTATGCGTACTTTTCCCCTAGGCCGTTCTAGTTATTCGTTTCGAGCATCAGAACGGCGAAAATTTTGTGTTTCTCAAGCGTTTCTTACTTCCAAACTGCCATATCTCGCGAACGGATTGATCAATCCGCAATATTTCTGTTGCATCTGAAAGTAGAAACTCGCCCGATTACAACGGTATGCGCACTTTTCCCCTAGGCCGTTCCAGTTATTCGTGTCGAGCATCAGAACTGCGAAAATTTTGAGTTTCTCAAGCGTTTCTTACCTCCAAACTGCCATATCTCGCGAACGGATTGACCAATCCGCAAAATTTCTGTTGCATCTGAAAGTAGAAACTCGCCCGATTACAGCGGTATGTGTAGTTTTCCCCTGGGCCGTTCCAGTTATTCATTTCGAGCATCAGAACTGCGAAAATTTTGAGTTTCTCAAGCGTTTCTTACCTCCAAACTGCCATATCTCGCGAACGGATTGACCAATCCGCAAAATTTCTGTTGCTTCTGAAAGTAGAAACTCGCCCGATGACAACGGTATGCGCACTTTTCCCCTAGGCCGTTCTAGTTACTCGTTTCGAGCATCAGAACTGCGAAAATTTTGAGTTTCTCAAGCGTTTCTTATCTCCAAACTGCCATATCTTGCGAACGGATTGATCAATCCGCAAAATTTCTGTTGCATCTGAAAGTAGAAACTCGCCCGATTACAACGGTAGGTGTAGTTTTCCCCTAGGCCGTTCTAGTTATTCGTTTAGGGCATCAGAACTGCGAAAATTTTGAGTTTCTCAAGCGTTTCTTACCTCCAAACTGCCACATCTCGCAAACGGATTGACCAATCCGCAAAATTTCTGTTGCATCTGAAAGTAGAAACTGGCCCGATTACAACGGTGTGCGTACTTCTCCCCTAGGCCGTTCTAGTCATTCGTTTCGAGCATCAGAACTGCGAAAATTTTGAGTTTCTCAAGCGTTTCTTACCTCCAAACTGCCATATCTCGCGAACGGAGTGACCAATCCGCAAAATTTCTGTTGCATCTGAAAGTAGAAACTCGCCCGATTACAACGGTATGTGTAGCTTTCCCCTAGGCCGTTCTAGTTATTCGTTTCGAGCATCAGAACGGCGAAAATTTTGAGTTTCTCAAGCGTTTCTTACCTCCAAACTGCCATATATCGCGAACGGATTGACTAATCCGCAAAATTTCTGTTGCATCTGAAAGTAGAAACTCGTCCGATTACAACGGTATGCGTACTTCTCCCCTAGGCCGTTCTAGTTACTCGTTTCGAGCATCAGAACTGCGAAAATTTTGAGTTTCTCAAGCTTTTCTTATCTCCAAATTGCCATATGTCGCGAACGGATTGACCATTCCGCAAAATATCTGTTGCATCTGAAAGTAGAAACACGCCCGATTACAACGGTAGGTGTAGTTTTCCCCTAGGCCGTTCTAGTTATTTGTTTAGGGCATCAGAACTGCGAAAATTTTTAGTTTCTCAAGCGTTTCTTACCTCCAAATAGCCTCATCTCGTAAACGGATTGACCAATCCGCAAAATTTCTGTTGCATTTGAAAGTAGACACACGCCCGATTACAGCGGCATGTGTAGTTTTCCCCTAGGCCGTTCCAGTTATTCATTTCGAGCATCATAACTGCGAAAATTTTGAGTTTCTCAAGCGTTTCTTACCTCCAAACTGCCATACCTCGCGAACGGTTGACCAAACCGCAAAATTTCTGTTGCATCTGAAAGTAGAAACTCGCCCGATTACAACGGTATGCGTACTTTTCCCCTAGGCCGTTCTAGTTATTCGTTTCGAGCATCAGAACGGCGAAAATTTTGTGTTTCTCAAGCGTTTCTTACTTCCAAACTGCCATATCTCGCGAAACGGATTGATCAATCCGCAATATTTCTGTTGCATCTGAAAGTAGAAACTCGCCCGATTACAACGGTATGCGCACTTTTCCCCTAGGCCGTTCCAGTTATTCGTGTCGAGCATCAGAACTGCGAAAATTTTGAGTTTCTCAAGCGTTTCTTACCTCCAAACTGCCATATCTCGCGAACGGATTGACCAATCCGCAAAATTTCTGTTGCATCTGAAAGTAGAAACTCGCCCGATTACAGCGGTATGTGTAGTTTTCCCCTGGGCCGTTCCAGTTATTCATTTCGAGCATCAGAACTGCGAAAATTTTGAGTTTCTCAAGCGTTTCTTACCTCCAAACTGCCATATCTCGCGAACGGATTGACCAATCCGCAAAATTTCTGTTGCTTCTGAAAGTAGAAACTCGCCCGATGACAACGGTATGCGCACTTTTCCCCTAGGCCGTTCTAGTTACTCGTTTCGAGCATCAGAACTGCGAAAATTTTGAGTTTCTCAAGCGTTTCTTATCTCCAAACTGCCATATCTTGCGAACGGATTGATCAATCCGCAAAAATTTCTGTTGCATCTGAAAGTAGAAACTCGCCCGATTACAACGGTAGGTGTAGTTTTCCCCTAGGCCGTTCTAGTTATTCGTTTAGGGCATCAGAACTGCGAAAATTTTGAGTTTCTCAAGCGTTTCTTACCTCCAAACTGCCACATCTCGCAAACGGATTGACCAATCCGCAAAATTTCTGTTGCATCTGAAAGTAGAAACTCGCCCGATTACAACGGTAGGTGTAGTTTTCCCCTAGGCCGTTCTAGTTACTCGTTTCGAGCATCATAACTGCGAAAATTTTGAGTTTCTCAAGCGTTTCTTAGCTCCAAACTGCCATATCTCGCGAACGGATTGACCAATCCGCAAAATTTCTGTTGCATCTGAAAGTAGAAACTCGCCCGATTACAACGGTACGTGTAGTTTTCCCCTAGGCCGTTCTAGTTATTCGTTTCGAGCATCAGACTGCGAAAATTTTGAGTTTCTCAAGCGTTTCTTACATCCATACTGCCATATCTCGCGAACGGATTGACCAATCCGCAAAATTTCTGTTGCATCTGAAAGTAGAAACACGCCCGATTACAGCTGTATGTGTAGTTTTCCCTAGGCTGTTCTAGTTATTCGTTTCGAGCATCAGAACTGCGAAAATTTTGAGTTTCTCAAGCGTTTCTTGTCTCCAACTGCCATATCTCGCGAACGGATTGACCAATCCGCAAAATTTCTGTTGCATCTGAAAGTAGAAACTCGCCCGATGACAACGGTATGTGTAGTTTTCCCCTAGGCCGCTCTAGTTACTCGTTTCGAGCATCAGAACTGCGAAAATTTTGAGTTTCTCAAGCGTTTCTTATCTCCAAACTGCCATATCTTCCGAACGGATTGATCAATCCGCAAAATTTCTGTTGCATCTGAAAGTAGAAACTCGCCCGATTACAACGGTAGGAGTAGTTTTCCCCTAGGCCGTTCTAGTTATTCGTTTAGGGCATCAGAACTGCGAAAATTTTGAGTTTCTCAAGCGATTCTTACCTCCAAACTGCCACATCTCGCAAACGGATTGACCAATCCGCAAAATTTCTGTTGCATCTGAAAGTAGAAACTCGCCCGATTACAACGGTAGGTGTAGTTTTCCCCTAGGCCGTTCTAGTTACTCGTTTCGAGCATCATAACTGCGAAAATTTTGAGTTTCTCAAGCTTTTCTTACCTCCATACTGCCATATCTCGCGAACGGATCGACCAATCCGCAAAATTTCTGTTGCATCTGAAAGTAGAAACACGCCCGATTACAGCTGTATGTGTAGTTTTCCCTAGGCTGTTCTAGTTATTCGTTTCGAGCATCAGAACTGCGGAAATTTTGAGTTTCTCAAGCGTTTCTTGTCTCCAAACTGCCATATCTCGCGAACGGATTGACCCAATCCGCAAAATTCTGTTGCATCTGAAAGTAGAAACTCGCCCGATGGACAACGGTATGTGTAGTTTTCCCCTAGGCCGCTCTAGTTACTCGTTTCGAGCATCAGAACTGCGAAAATTTTGAGTTTCTCAAGCGTTTCTTATCTCCAAACTGCCATATCTTCCGAACGGATTGATCAATCCGCAAAATTTCTGTTGCATCTGAAAGTAGAAACTCGCCCGATTACAACGGTAGGAGTAGTTTTCCCCTAGGCCGTTCTAGTTATTCGTTTAGGGCATCAGAACTGCGAAAATTTTGAGTTTCTCAAGCGATTCTTACCTCCAAACTGCCACATCTCGCAAACGGATTGACCAATCCGCAAAATTTCTGTTGCATCTGAAAGTAGAAACTCGCCCGATTACAACGGTAGGTGTAGTTTTCCCCTAGGCCGTTCTAGTTACTCGTTTCGAGCATCATAACTGCGAAAATTTTGAGTTTCTCAAGCTTTTCTTACCTCCATACTGCCATATCTCGCGAACGGATCGACCAATCCGCAAAATTTCTGTTGCATCTGAAAGTAGAAACTCGCCCAATTACAACCGTATGCGTACTTTTCCCCTAGGCCGCTCTAGTTACTCGTTTCGAGCATCAGAACTGCGAAAATTTTGAGTTTCTCAAGCTTTTCTTACCTCCAAACTGCCATATCTCGCGAACGGATTGACCAATCCGCAAAATTTCTGTTGCATCTGAAAGTAGAAACTCGCCCGATTACAACGGTATGCGAACTTTTCCCCTAGGCCGTCCTAGTTATTTGTTTCGAGCATCAGAACGGCGAAAATTTTGAGTTTCTCAAGCGTTTCTTACTTCCAAACTGCCATATCTCGCGAACGGATTGACCAATCCGCAAAATTTCTGTTGCATCTGAAAGTAGAAACTCGCCCAATTACAACGGTATGCGTACTTTTCCCCTAGGCCGCACTAGTTACTCGTTTCGAGCATCAGAACTGCGAAAATTTTGAGTTTCTCAAGCGTTTCTTATCTCCAAACTGCCATATCTCGCGAACGGATTGATCAATCCGCAATATTTCTGTTGCATCTGAAAGTAGAAACTCGCGCGATTACAACGGTATGCGCACTTTTCCCCTAGGCCGTTCTAGTTATTCGTGTCGAGCATCAGAACTGCGAAAATTTTGAGTTTCTCAAGCGTTTCTTACTCCAAACTGCCATATCTCGCGAACGGAGTGACCAATCCGCAAAATTTCTGTTGCATCTGAAAGTAGAAACTCGCCCGATTACAACGGTATGTGTAGTTTTCCCCTAGGCCGTTCTAGTTATTCGTTTCGAGCATCAGAACGGCGAAAATTTTGAGTTTCTCAAGCGTTTCTTACCTCCAAACTGCCATATCTCGCGTACGGATTGGCTAATCCGCAAAATTTCTGTTGCATCTGAAAGTAGAAACTCGCCCGATTACAACGGTATGTGTAGTTTTCCCCTGGGCCGTTCCAGTTATTCATTTCGAGCATCAGAACTGCGAAAATTTTGAGTTTCTCAAGCGTTTCTTACCTCCAAACTGCCATATCTCGCGAACGGATTGACCAATCCGCAAAATTTCTGTTGCTTCTGAAAGTAGAAACTAGCCCGATTACAACGGTATGCGCACTTTTCCCCTGGGCCGTTCTAGTTATTCGTTTCGAGCATCAGAACTGCGAAAATTTTGAGTTTCTCAAGCGTTTCTTATCTCCAAACTGCCATATCTCGCTCACGGATTGTTCAATCCGCAAAATTTCTGTTGCATCTGAAAGTAGAAACTCGCCCGATTACAACGGTAGGTGTAGTTTTCCCCTAGGCCGTTCTAGTTATTCGTTTAGGGCATCAGAACTGCGAAAATTTTGAGTTTCTCAAGCGTTTCTTACCTCCAAACTGCCACATCTCGCAAACGGATTGACCAATCCGCAAAATTTCTGTTGCATCTGAAAGTAGAAACTCGCCCGATTACAGCGGCATGTGTAGTTTTCCCCTAGGCCGTTCCAGTTATTCATTTCGAGCATCATACCTGCGAAAATTTTGAGTTTCTCAAGCGTTTCTTACATCCATACTGCCATATCTCGCGAACGGATTGACCAATCCGCAAAATTTCTGTTGCATCTGAAAGTAGAAACACGCCCGATTACAGCGGTATGTGTAGTTTTCCCCTAGGCCGTTCCAGTTATTCATTTCGAGCATCATAAATGCGAAAATTTTGATTTTCTCAAGCGTTTCTTACATCCAAACGGCCATATCTCGCGAACGGATTGACGAATCCGCAAAATTTCTGTTGCATCTGAAAGTAGAAACTGGCCCGATTACAACGGTGTGCGTACTTCTCCCCTAGGCCGTTCTAGTCATTCGTTTCGAGCATCAGAACTGCGAAAATTTTGAGTTTCTCAAGCGTTTCTTATCTCCAAACTGCCATATCTTGCGAACGGATTGATCAATCCGCAAAATTTCTGTTGCATCTGAAAGTAGAAACTCGCCCGATTACAACGGTAGGTGTAGTTTTCCCCTAGGCCGTTCTAGTTATTCGTTTAGGGCATCAGAACTGCGAAAATTTTGAGTTTCTCAAGCGTTTCTTACCTCCAAACTGCCACATCTCGCAAACGGATTGACCAATCCGCAAAATTTCTGTTGCATCTGAAAGTAGAAACTCGCCCGATTACAACGGTAGGTGTAGTTTTCCCCTAGGCCGTTCTAGTTACTCGTTTCGAGCATCATAACTGCGAAAATTTTGAGTTTCTCAAGCGTTTCTTAGCTCCAAACTGCCATATCTCGCGAACGGATTGACCAATCCGCAAAATTTCTGTTGCATCTGAAAGTAGAAACTCGCCCGATTACAACGGTACGTGTAGTTTTCCCCTAGGCCGTTCTAGTTATTCGTTTCGAGCATCAGACTGCGAAAATTTTGAGTTTCTCAAGCGTTTCTTACATCCATACTGCCATATCTCGCGAACGGATTGACCAATCCGCAAAATTTCTGTTGCATCTGAAAGCAGAAACACGCCCGATTACAGCTGTATGTGTAGTTTTCCCCTAGGCTGTTCTAGTTATTCGTTTCGAGCATCAGAACTGCGAAAATTTTGAGTTTCTCAAGCGTTTCTTGTCTCCAAACTGCCATATCTCGCGAACGGATTGACCAATCCGCAAAATTTCTGTTGCATCTGAAAGTAGAAACTCGCCCGATGACAACGGTATGTGTAGTTTTCCCCTAGGCCGCTCTAGTTACTCGTTTCGAGCATCAGAACTGCGAAAATTTTGAGTTTCTCAAGCGTTTCTTATCTCCAAACTGCCATATCTTCCGAACGGATTGATCAATCCGCAAAATTTCTGTTGCATCTGAAAGTAGAAACTCGCCCGATTACAACGGTAGGAGTAGTTTTCCCCTAGGCCGTTCTAGTTATTCGTTTAGGGCATCAGAACTGCGAAAATTTTGAGTTTCTCAAGCGATTCTTACCTCCAAACTGCCACATCTCGCAAACGGATTGACCAATCCGCAAAATTTCTGTTGCATCTGAAAGTAGAAACTCGCCCGATTACAACGGTAGGTGTAGTTTTCCCCTAGGCCGTTCTAGTTACTCGTTTCGAGCATCATAACTGCGAAAATTTTGAGTTTCTCAAGCTTTTCTTACCTCCATACTGCCATTATCTCGCGAACGGATCGACCAATCCGCAAAATTTCTGTTGCATCTGAAAGTAGAAACTCGCCCAATTACAACCGTATGCGTACTTTTCCCCTAGGCCGCTCTAGTTACTCGTTTCGAGCATCAGAACTGCGAAAATTTTGAGTTTCTCAAGCTTTTCTTACCTCCAAACTGCCATATCTCGCGAACGGATTGACCAATCCGCAAAATTTCTGTTGCATCTGAAAGTAGAAACTCGCCCGATTACAACGGTATGCGAACTTTTCCCCTAGGCCGTCCTAGTTATTTGTTTCGAGCATCAGAACGGCGAAAATTTTGAGTTTCTCAAGCGTTTCTTACTTCCAAACTGCCATATCTCGCGAACGGATTGACCAATCCGCAAAATTTCTGTTGCATCTGAAAGTAGAAACTCGCCCAATTACAACGGTATGCGTACTTTTCCCCTAGGCCGCACTAGTTACTCGTTTCGAGCATCAGAACTGCGAAAATTTTGAGTTTCTCAAGCGTTTCTTATCTCCAAACTGCCATATCTCGCGAACGGATTGATCAATCCGCAATATTTCTGTTGCATCTGAAAGTAGAAACTCGCCCGATTACAACGGTATGCGCACTTTTCCCCTAGGCCGTTCTAGTTATTCGTGTCGAGCATCAGAACTGCGAAAATTTTGAGTTTCTCAAGCGTTTCTTACCTCCAAACTGCCATATCTCGCGAACGGAGTGACCAATCCGCAAAATTTCTGTTGCATCTGAAAGTAGAAACTCGCCCGATTACAACGGTATGTGTAGTTTTCCCCTAGGCCGTTCTAGTTATTCGTTTCGAGCATCAGAACGGCGAAAATTTTGAGTTTCTCAAGCATTTCTTACCTCCAAACTGCCATATATCGCGAACGGATTGACTAATCCGCAAAATTTCTGTTGCATCTGAAAGTAGAAACTCGTCCGATTACAACGGTATGCGTACTTCTCCCCTAGGCCGTTCTAGTTACTCGTTTCGAGCATCAGAACTGCGAAAATTTTGAGTTTCTCAAGCGTTTCTTATCTCCAAATTGCCATATCTCGCGAACGGATTGACCATTCCCCAAAATTTCTGTTGCATCTGAAAGTAGAAACTCGCCCGATTACAACGGTAGGTGTAGTTTTCCCCTAGGCCGTTCTAGTTATTCGTTTAGGGCATCAGAACTGCGAAAATTTTGAGTTTCTCAAGCGCTTCTTACCTCCAAACTGCCATATCTCGCGAACGGATTGACCAATCCGCAAAATTTCTGTTGCTTCTGAAAGTAGAAACTCGCCCGATTACAACGGTATGCGTACTCCTCCCCTAGGCCGTTCTAGTCATTCGTTTCGAGCGTCAGAACTGCGAAAATTTTGAGTTTCTCAAGCGTTTCTTATCTGCAAACTGCCATATCTCGCGAACGGATTGATCAATCCGCAAAATTTCTGTTGCATCTGAAAGTAGAAACTCGCCCGATTACAACGGTATGCGTACTTTTCCCCTAGGCCGCTCTAGTTACTCGTTTCGAGCATCAGAACGGCGAAAATTTTGATTTTCTCAAGCGTTTCTTATCTCCAAACTGCCATATCTCGCGAACGGATTGATCAATCCGCAAAATTTCTGTTGCATCTGAAAGTAGAAACTCGCCCGATTACAACGGTATGCGCACTTTTCCCCTAGGCCGCTCTAGTTACTCGTTTCGAACATCAGAACAGCGAAAATTTTGAGTTTCTCAAGCGTTTCTTATCTGCAAACTGCCATATCTCGCGAACGGATTGATCAATCCGCAAAATTTCTCCTGCATCTGAAAGTAGAAACTCGCTCGATTACAACGGTATGTGTAGTTTTCCCCTAGGCCGTTCTAGTTGTTCGTTTCGAGCATCAGAACGGCGAAAATTTTGAGTTTCTCAAGCGTTTCTTACCTCCAAACTGCAATATCTCGCGAACGGATTGACCAATCCGCAAAATTTCTGTTGCATCTGAAAGTAGAAACTCGCCCAATTGCAACCGTATGCGTACTTTTCCCCTAGGCCGCTCTAGTTACTCGTTTCGAGCATCAGAACTGCGAAAATTTTGAGTTTCTCAAGCTTTTCTTACCTCCAAACTGCCATATCTCGCGAACGGATTGACCAATCCGCAAAATTTCTGTTGCATCTGAAAGTAGAAACTCGCCCGATTACAACGGTATGCGAACTTTTCCCCTAGGCCGTCCTAGTTATTTGTTTCGAGCATCAGAACGGCGAAAATTTTGAGTTTCTCAAGCGTTTCTTACTTCCAAACTGCCATATCTCGCGAACGGATTGACCAATCCGCAAAATTTCTGTTGCATCTGAAAGTAGAAACTCGCCCAATTACAACGGTATGCGTACTTTTCCCCTAGGCCGCACTAGTTACTCGTTTCGAGCATCAGAACTGCGAAAATTTTGAGTTTCTCAAGCGTTTCTAATCTCCAAACTGCCATATCTCGCGAACGGATTGATCAATCCGCAATATTTCTGTTGCATCTGAAAGTAGAAACTCGCCCGATTACAACGGTATGCGCACTTTTCCCCTAGGCCGTTCTAGTTATTCGTGTCGAGCATCAGAACTGCGAAAATTTTGAGTTTCTCAAGCGTTTCTTACCTCCAAACTGCCATATCTCGC
Organism: Ptiloglossa arizonensis; assembly: GCF_051014685.1. Classification (NCBI taxonomy): domain Eukaryota; kingdom Metazoa; phylum Arthropoda; class Insecta; order Hymenoptera; family Colletidae; genus Ptiloglossa; species Ptiloglossa arizonensis. The sequence continues at coordinate 103,248 of NW_027479418.1, forward strand.
GAACGGAGTGACCAATCCGCAAAATTTCTGTTGCATCTGAAAGTAGAGACTCGCCCGATTACAACGGTATGTGTAGTTTTCCCCTAGGCCGTTCTAGTTATTCGTTTCGAGCATCAGAACGGCGAAAATTTTGAGTTTCTCAAGCGTTTCTTACCTCCAAACTGCCATATATCGCGAACGGATTGACTAATCCGCAAAATTTCTGTTGCATCTGAAAGTAGAAACTCGTCCGATTACAACGGTATGCGTACTTCTCCCCTAGGCCGTTCTAGTTACTCGTTTCGAGCATCAGAACTGCGAAAATTTTGAGTTTCTCAAGCGTTTCTTATCTCCAAATTGCCATATCTCGCGAACGGATTGACCATTCCGCAAAATTTCTGTTGCATCTGAAAGTAGAAACTCGCCCGATTACAACGGTAGGTGTAGTTTTCCCCTAGGCCGTTCTAGTTATTCGTTTAGGGCATCAGAACTGCGAAAATTTTGAGTTTCTCAAGCGTTTCTTACCTCCAAACTGCCATATCTCGCGAACGGATTGACCAATCCGCAAAATTTCTGTTGCATCTGAAAGTAGAAACTCGCCCGATTACAACGGTAGGTGTAGTTTTCCCCTAGGCCGTTCTAGTTACTCGTTTCGAGCATCATAACTGCGAAAATTTTGAGTTTCTCAAGCGTTTCTTACCTCCAAACTGCCATATCTTCCGAACGGATTGATCAATCCGCAAAATTTCTGTTGCATCTGAAAGTAGAAACTCGCCCGATTACAACGGTAGGTGTAGTTTTCCCCTAGGCCGTTCTAGTTATTCGTTTAGGGCATCAGAACTGCGAAAATTTTGAGTTTCTCAAGCGTTTCTTACCTCCAAACTGCCACATCTCGCAAACGGATTGACCAATCCGCAAAATTTCTGTTGCATCTGAAAGTAGAAACTCGCCCGATTACAACGGTGGGTGTAGTTTTCCCCTAGGCCGTTCTAGTTAGTCGTTTCGAGCATCATAACTGCGAAAATTTTGAGTTTCTCAAGCGTTTCTTACCTCCAAACTGCCATATATCGCGAACGGATTGACTAATCCGCAAAATTTCTGTTGCATCTGAAAGTAGAAACTCGTCCGATTACAACGGTATGCGTACTTCTCCCCTAGGCCGTTCTATTTACTCGTTTCGAGCATCAGAACTGCGAAAATTTTGAGTTTCTCAAGCGTTTCTTATCTCCAAATTGCCATATCTCGCGAACGGATTGACCATTCCGCAAAATTTCTGTTGCATCTGAAAGTAGAAACTCGCCCGATTACAACGGTAGGTGTAGTTTTCCCCTAGGCCGTTCTAGTTATTCGTTTAGGGCATCAGAACTGCGAAAATTTTGAGTTTCTCAAGCGCTTCTTACCTCCAAACTGCCATATCTCGCGAACGGATTGACCAATCCGCAAAATTTCTGTTGCTTCTGAAAGTAGAAACTCGCCCGATTACAACGGTATGCGTACTTCTCCCCTAGGCCGTTCTAGTCATTCGTTTCGAGCATCAGAACTGCGAAAATTTTGAGTTTCTCAAGCGTTTCTTATCTGCAAACTGCCATATCTCGCGAACGGATTGATCAATCCGCAAAATTTCTGTTGCATCTGAAAGTAGAAACTCGCCCGATTACAACGGTATGCGTACTTTTCCCCTAGGCCGTTCTAGTTATTCGTTTCGAGCATCAGAATGGCGAAAATTTTGAGTTTCTCAAGCGTTTCTTACTTCCAAACTGCCATATCTCGCGAACGGATTGACCAATCCGCAAAATTTCTGTTGCATCTGAAAGTAGAAACTCGCCCAATTACAACGGTATGCGTACTTTTCCCCTAGGCCGCTCTAGTTACTCGTTTCGAGCATCAGAACTGCGAAAATTTTGAGTTTCTCAAGCGTTTCTTATCTCCAAACTGCCATATCTCGCGAACGGATTGATCAATCCGCAAAATTTCTGTTGCATCTGAAAGTAGAAACTCGCCCGATTACAACGGTATGCGCACTTTTCCCCTAGGCCGCTCTAGTTACTCGTTTCGAGCATCAGAACAGCGAAAATTTTGAGTTTCTCAAGCGTTTCTTATCTGCAAACTGCCATATCTCGCGAACGGATTGATCAATCCGCAAAATTTCTCCTGCATCTGAAAGTAGAAACTCGCCCGATTACAACGGTATGTGTAGTTTTCCCCTAGGCCGTTCTAGTTATTCGTTTCGAGCATCAGAACGGCGAAAATTTTGAGTTTCTCAAGCGTTTCTTACTTCCAAACTGCCATATCTCGCGAACGGATTGACCAATCCACAAAATTTCTGTTGCATCTGAAAGTAGAAACTCGCCCAATTACAACGGTATGCGTACTTTTCCCCTAGGCCGCACTAGTTACTCGTTTCGAGCATCAGAACTGCGAAAATTTTGAGTTTCTCAAGCGTTTCTAATCTCCAAACTGCCATATCTCGCGAACGGATTGATCAATCCGCAATATTTCTGTTGCATCTGAAAGTAGAAACTCGCCCGATTACAACGGTATGCGCACTTTTCCCCTAGGCCGTTCTAGTTATTCGTGTCGAGCATCAGAACTGCGAAAATTTTGAGTTTCTCAAGCGTTTCTTACCTCCAAACTGCCATATCTCGCGAACGGAGTGACCAATCCGCAAAATTTCTGTTGCATCTGAAAGTAGAGACTCGCCCGATTACAACGGTATGTGTAGTTTTCCCCTAGGCCGTTCTAGTTATTCGTTTCGAGCATCAGAACGGCGAAAATTTTGAGTTTCTCAAGCGTTTCTTACATCCAAACTGCCATATATCGCGAACGGATTGACTAATCCGCAAAATTTCTGTTGCATCTGAAAGTAGAAACTCGTCCGATTACAACGGTATGCGTACTTCTCCCCTAGGCCGTTCTAGTTACTCGTTTCGAGCATCAGAACTGCGAAAATTTTGAGTTTCTCAAGCGTTTCTCATCTCCAAATTGCCATATCTCGCGAACGGATTGACCATTCCGCAAAATTTCTGTTGCATCTGAAAGTAGAAACTCGCCCGATTACAACGGTAGGTGTAGCTTTCCCCTAGGCCGTTCTAGTTATTCGTTTAGGGCATCAGAACTGCGAAAATTTTGAGTTTCTCAAGCGTTTCTTACCTCCAAACTGCCATATCTCGCGAACGGATTGACCAATCCGCAAAATTTCTGTTGCATCTGAAAGTAGAAACTCGCCCGATTACAACGGTAGGTGTAGTTTTCCCCTAGGCCGTTTTAGTTACTCGTTTCGAGCATCATAACTGCGAAAATTTTGAGTTTCTCAAGCGTTTCTTACCTCCAAACTGCCATATCTCGCGAACGGATTGACCAATCCGCAAAATTTCTGTTGCATCTGAAAGTAGAAACTCGCCCGATTACAACGGTACGTGTAGTTTTCCCCTAGGCCGTTCTAGTTATTCGTTTCGAGCATCAGACTGCGAAAATTTTGAGTTTCTCAAGCGTTTCTTACATCCATACTGCCATATCTCGCGAACGGATTGACCAATCCGCAAAATTTCTGTTGCATCTGAAAGTAGAAACACGCCCGATTACAGATGTATGTGTAGTTTTCCCCTAGGCTGTTCTAGTTATTCGTTTCGAGCATCAGAACTGCGAAAATTTTGAGTTTCTCAAGCGTTTCTTGTCTCCAAACTGCCATATCTCGCGAACGGATTGACCAATCCGCAAAATTTCTGTTGCACCTGAAAGTAGAAACTCGCCCGATGACAACGGTATGTGTAGTTTTCCCCTAGGCCGCGCTAGTTACTCGTTTCGAGCATCAGAACTGCGAAAATTTTGAGTTTCTCAAGCGTTTCTTATCTCCAAACTGCCATATCTTCCGAACGGATTGATCAATCCGCAAAATTTCTGTTGCATCTGAAAGTAGAAACTCGCCCGATTACAACGGTAGGTGTAGTTTTCCCCTAGGCCGTTCTAGTTATTCGTTTAGGGCATCAGAACTGCGAAAATTTTGAGTTTCTCAAGCGTTTCTTACCTCCAAACTGCCACATCTCGCAAACGGATTGACCAATCCGCAAAATTTCTGTTGCATCTGAAAGTAGAAACTCGCCCGATTACAACGGTGGGTGTAGTTTTCCCCTAGGCCGTTCTAGTTAGTCGTTTCGAGCATCATAACTGCGAAAATTTTGAGTTTCTCAAGCGTTTCTTACCTCCAAACTGCCATATATCGCGAACGGATTGACTAATCCGCAAAATTTCTGTTGCATCTGAAAGTAGAAACTCGTCCGATTACAACGGTATGCGTACTTCTCCCCTAGGCCGTTCTAGTTACTCGTTTCGAGCATCAGAACTGCGAAAATTTTGAGTTTCTCAAGCGTTTCTTATCTCCAAATTGCCATATCTCGCGAACGGATTGACCATTCCGCAAAATTTCTGTTGCATCTGAAAGTAGAAACTCGCCCGATGACAACGGTATGTGTAGTTTTCCCCTAGGCCGCTCTAGTTACTCGTTTCGAGCATCAGAACTGCGAAAATTTTGAGTTTCTCAAGCGTTTCTTATCTCCAAACTGCCATATCTTGCGAACGGATTGATCAATCCGCAAAATTTCTGTTGCATCTGAAAGTAGAAACTCGACCGATTACAACGGTACGCGTAGTTTTCCCCTAGGCCGTTCTAGTTATTCGTTTCGAGCATCAGACTGCGAAAATTTTGAGTTTCTCAAGCATTTCTTACATCCATACTGCCATATCTCGCGACCGGATTGACCAATCCGCAAAATTTCTGTTGCATCTGAAAGTAGAAACACGCCCGATTACAGCTGTATGTGTAGTTTTCCCCTAGGCTGTTCTAGTTATTCGTTTCGAGCATCAGAACTGCGAAAATTTTGAGTTTCTCAAGCGTTTCTTGTCTCCAAACTGCCATATCTCGCGAACGGATTGACCAATCCGCAAAATTTCTGTTGCATCTGAAAGTAGAAACTCGCCCGATGACAACGGTAGGTGTAGTTTTCCCCTGGGCCGTTCTAGTTATTCGTTTAGGGCATCAGAACTGCGAAAATTTTGAGTTTCTCAAGCGTTTCTTACCTCCAAACTGCCACATCTCGCGAACGGATTGACCAATCCGCAAAATTTCTGTTGCTTCTGAAAGTAGAAACTCGCCCAATTACAACGGTATGCGTACTTTTCCCCTAGGCCGCTCTAGTTACTCGTTTCGAGCATCAGAACTGCGAAAATTTTGAGTTTCTCAAGCGTTTCTTATCTGCAAACTGCCATATCTCGCGAACGGATTGATCAATCCGCAAAATTTCTCCTGCATCTGAAAGTAGAAACTCGCCCGATTACAACGGTATGTGTAGTTTTCCCCTAGGCCGTTCTAGTTATTCGTTTCGAGCATCAGAACGGCGAAAATTTTGAGTTTCTCAAGCGTTTCTTACCTCCAAACTGCCATATATCGCGAACGGATTGACTAATCCGCAAAATTTCTGTTGCATCTGAAAGTAGAAACTCGCCCGATTACAACGGTATGCGTACTTTCCCCTAGGCCGTACTAGTTACTCGTTTCGAGCATCAGAACTGCGAAAATTTTGAGTTTCTCAAGCGTTTCTTATTTCCAAACACCCATATCTCGCGAACGGATTGATCAATCCCCAAAATTTCTGTTGCATCTGAAAGTAGAAACTCGCCCGATTACAACGGTATGCGCACTTTTCCCCTAGGCCGTTCTAGTTATTTGTTTCGAGCATCAGAACGGCGAAAATTTTGAGTTTCTCAAGCGTTTCTTGTCTCCAAACTGCCATATCTCGCGAACGGATTGACCAATCCGCAAAATTTCTGTTGCATCTGAAAGTAGAAACTCGCCCGATGACAACGGTATGTGTAGTTTTCCCCTAGGCCGCTCTAGTTACTCGTTTCGAGCATCAGAACTGCGAAAATTTTGAGTTTCTCAAGCGTTTCTTATCTCCAAACTGCCATATCTTGCGAACGGATTGATCAATCCGCAAAATTTCTGTTGCATCTGAAAGTAGAAACTCGCCCGATTACAACGGTAGGTGTAGTTTTCCCCTAGGCCGTTCTAGTTATTCGTTTAGGGCATCAAAACTGCGAAAATTTTGAGTTTCTCAAGCGTTTCTTACCTCCAAACTGCCACATCTCGCTAACGGATTGACCAATCCGCAAAATTTCTGTTGCATCTGAAAGTAGAAACTCGCCCGATTACAACGGTAGGTGTAGTTTTCCCCTAGGCCGTTCTAGTTACTCGTTTCGAGCATCATAACTGCGAAAATTTTGAGTTTCTCAAGCGTTTCTTACCTCCAAACTGCCATATCTCGCGAACGGATTGACCAATCCGCAAAATTTCTGTTGCATCTGAAAGTAGAAACTCGACCGATTACAACGGTACGTGTAGTTTTCCCCTAGGCCGTTCTAGTTATTCGTTTCGAGCATCAGACTGCGAAAATTTTGAGTTTCTCAAGCATTTCTTACATCCATACTGCCATATCTCGCGAACGGATTGACCAATCCGCAAAATTTCTGTTGCATCTGAAAGTAGAAACACGCCCGATTACAGCTGTATGTGTAGTTTTCCCCTAGGCTGTTCTAGTTATTCGTTTCGAGCATCAGAACTGCGAAAATTTTGAGTTTCTCAAGCGTTTCTTGTCTCCAAACTGCCATATATCGCGAACGGATTGACTAATCCGCAAAATTTCAGTTGCATCTGAAAGTAGAAACTCGCCCGATTACAACGGTATGCGTACTTTCCCCTAGGCCGTACTAGTTACTCGTTTCGAGCATCAGAACTGCGAAAATTTTGAGTTTCTCAAGCGTTTCTTATTTCCAAACACCCATATCTCGCGAACGGATTGATCAATCCCCAAAATTTCTGTTGCATCTGAAAGTAGAAACTCGCCCGATGACAACGGTAGGTGTAGTTTTCCCCTAGGCCGTTCTAGTTATTCGTTTAGGGCATCAGAACTGCGAAAATTTTGAGTTTCTCAAGCGTTTCTTACCTCCAAACTGCAATATCTCGCGAACGGATTGACCAATCCGCAAAATTTCTGTTGCATCTGAAAGTAGAAACTCGCCCAATTACAACCGTATGCGTACTTTTCCCCTAGGCCGCTCTAGTTACTCGTTTCGAGCATCAGAACTGCGAAAATTTTGAGTTTCTCAAGCTTTTCTTACCTCCAAACTGCCATATCTCGCGAACGGATTGACCAATCCGCAAAATTTCTGTTGCATCTGAAAGTAGAAACTCGCCCGATTACAACGGTATGCGCACTTTTCCCCTAGGCCGTTCTAGTTATTCGTGTCGAGCATCAGAACTGCGAAAATTTTGTGTTTCTCAAGCGTTTCTTACTTCCAAACTGCCATATCTCGCGAACGGATTGATCAATCCACAAAATTTCTGTTGCATCTGAAAGTAGAAACTCGCCCGATTACAACGGTATGCGCACTTTTCCCCTAGGCCGTTCTAGTTATTCGTGTCGAGCATCAGAACTGCGAAAATTTTGTGTTTCTCAAGCGTTTCTTACTTCCAAACTGCCATATCTCGCGAACGGATTGACCAATCCGCAAAATTTCTGTTGCATCTGAAAGTAGAAACTCGCCCAATTACAACCGTATGCGTACTTTTCCCCTAGGCCGCTCTAGTTACTCGTTTCGAGCATCAGAACTGCGAAAATTTTGAGTTTCTCAAGCGTTTCTTACCTCCAAACTGCCATATCTCGCGAACGGATTGACCAATCCGCAAAATTTCTGTTGCATCTGAAAGTAGAAACACGCCCGATTACAGCTGTATGTGTAGTTTTCCCCTAGGCTGTTCTAGTTATTCGTTTCGAGCATCAGAACTGCGAAAATTTTGAGTTTCTCAAGCGTTTCTTGTCTCCAAACTGCCATATCTCGCGAACGGATTGACCAATCCGCAAAATTTCTGTTGCATCTGAAAGTAGAAACTCGCCCGATGACAACGGTAGGTGTAGTTTTCCCCTAGGCCGTTCTAGTTATTCGTTTCGAGCATCAGAACGGCGAAAATTTTGAGTTTCTCAAGCGTTTCTCACCTCCAAACTGCCATATATCGCGAACGGATTGACTAATCCGCAAAATTTCAGTTGCATCTGAAAGTAGAAACTCGCCCGATTACAACGGTATGCGTACTTTCCCCTAGGCCGTACTAGTTACTCGTTTCGAGCATCAGAACTGCGAAAATTTTGAGTTTCTCAAGCGTTTCTTATTTCCAAACACCCATATCTCGCGAACGGATTGATCAATCCCCAAAATTTCTGTTGCATCTGAAAGTAGAAACTCGCCCGATGACAACGGTAGGTGTAGTTTTCCCCTAGGCCGTTCTAGTTATTCGTTTAGGGCATCAGAACTGCGAAAATTTTGAGTTTCTCAAGCGTTTCTTACCTCCAAACTGCAATATCTCGCGAACGGATTGACCAATCCGCAAAATTTCTGTTGCATCTGAAAGTAGAAACTCGCCCAATTACAACCGTATGCGTACTTTTCCCCTAGGCCGCTCTAGTTACTCGTTTCGAGCATCAGAACTGCGAAAATTTTGAGTTTCTCAAGCTTTTCTTACCTCCAAACTGCCATATCTCGCGAACGGATTGACCAATCCGCAAAATTTCTGTTGCATCTGAAAGTAGAAACTCGCCCGATTACAACGGTATGCGCACTTTTCCCCTAGGCCGTTCTAGTTATTCGTGTCGAGCATCAGAACTGCGAAAATTTTGTGTTTCTCAAGCGTTTCTTACTTCCAAACTGCCATATCTCGCGAACGGATTGATCAATCCACAAAATTTCTGTTGCATCTGAAAGTAGAAACTCGCCCGATTACAACGGTATGCGCACTTTTCCCCTAGGCCGTTCTAGTTATTCGTGTCGAGCATCAGAACTGCGAAAATTTTGTGTTTCTCAAGCGTTTCTTACTTCCAAACTGCCATATCTCGCGAACGGATTGACCAATCCGCAAAATTTCTGTTGCATCTGAAAGTAGAAACTCGCCCAATTACAACCGTATGCGTACTTTTCCCCTAGGCCGCTCTAGTTACTCGTTTCGAGCATCAGAACTGCGAAAATTTTGAGTTTCTCAAGCGTTTCTTACCTCCAAACTGCCATATCTCGCGAACGGATTGACCAATCCGCAAAATTTCTGTTGCATCTGAAAGTAGAAACTCGCCCGATTACAACGGTGGGTGTAGTTTTCCCCTAGGCCGTTCTAGTTACTCGTTTCGAGCATCATAACTGCGAAAATTTTGAGTTTCTCAAGCGTTTCTTACCTCCAAACTGCCATATCTCGCGAACGGATTGACCAATCCGCAAAATTTCTGTTGCATCTGAAAGTAGAAACTCGCCCGATTACAACGGTACGTGTAGTTTTCCCCTAGGCCGTTCTAGTTATTCGTTTCGAGCATCAGACTGCGAAAATTTTGAGTTTCTCAAGCGTTTCTTACATCCATACTGCCATATCTCGCGAACGGATTGACCAATCCGCAAAATTTCTGTTGCATCTGAAAGTAGAAACACGCCCGATTACAGCTGTATGTGTAGTTTTCCCCTAGGCTGTTCTAGTTATTCGTTTCGAGCATCAGAACTGCGAAAATTTTGAGTTTCTCAAGCGTTTCTTGTCTCCAAACTGCCATATCTCGCGAACGGATTGACCAATCCGCAAAATTTCTGTTGCATCTGAAAGTAGAAACTCGCCCGATGACAACGGTATGTGTAGTTTTCCCCTAGGCCGCTCTAGTTACTCGTTTCGAGCATCAGAACTGCGAAAATTTTGAGTTTCTCAAGCGTTTCTTATCTCCAAACTGCCATATCTTCCGAACGGATTGATCAATCCGCAAAATTTCTGTTGCATCTGAAAGTAGAAACTCGCCCGATTACAACGGTAGGTGTAGTTTTCCCCTAGGCCGTTCTAGTTATTCGTTTAGGGCATCAGAACTGCGAAAATTTTGAGTTTCTCAAGCGTTTCTTACCTCCAAACTGCCACATCTCGCAAACGGATTGACCAATCCGCAAAATTTCTGTTGCATCTGAAAGTAGAAACTCGCCCGATTACAACGGTAGGTGTAGTTTTCCCCTAGGCCGTTCTAGTTACTCGTTTCGAGCATCATAACTGCGAAAATTTTGAGTTTCTCAAGCGTTTCTTACCTCCATACTGCCATATCTCGCGAACGGATCGACCAATCCGCAAAATTTCTGTTGCATCTGAAAGTAGAAACTCGCCCAATTACAACCGTATGCGTACTTTTCCCCTAGGCCGCTCTAGTTACTCGTTTCGAGCATCAGAACTGCGAAAATTTTGAGTTTCTCAAGCTTTTCTTACCTCCAAACTGCCATATCTCGCGAACGGATTGACCAATCCGCAAAATTTCTGTTGCATCTGAAAGTAGAAACTCGCCCGATTACAACGGTATGCGAACTTTTCCCCTAGGCCGTCCTAGTTATTTGTTTCGAGCATCAGAACGGCGAAAATTTTGAGTTTCTCAAGCGTTTCTTACTTCCAAACTGCCATATCTCGCGAACGGATTGACCAATCCGCAAAATTTCTGTTGCATCTGAAAGTAGAAACTCGTCCGATTACAACGGTATGCGTACTTCTCCCCTAGGCCTTTCTAGTCATTCGTTTCGAGCATCAGAACTGCGAAAATTTTGAGTTTCTCAAGCGTTTCTTACCTCCAAACTGCCATATCTCGCGAACGGAGTGACCAATCCGCAAAATTTCTGTTGCATCTGAAAGTAGAAACTCGCCCGATTACAACGGTATGTGTAGTTTTCCCCTAGGCCGTTCTAGTTATTCGTTTCGAGCATCAGAACGGCGAAAATTTTGAGTTTCTCAAGCGTTTCTTACCTCCAAACTGCCATATATCACGAACGGATTGACTAATCCGCAAAATTTCTGTTGCATCTGAAAGTAGAAACTCGTCCGATTACAACGGTATGCGTACTTCTCCCCTAGGCCGTTCTAGTTACTCGTTTCGAGCATCAGAACTGCGAAAATTTTGAGTTTCTCAAGCGTTTCTTATCTCCAAATTGCCATATCTCGCGAACGGATTGACCATTCCGCAAAATTTCTGTTGCATCTGAAAGTAGAAACTCGCCCGATTACAACGGTATGCGCACTTTTCCCCTAGGCCGTTCTAGTTATTCGTGTCGAGCATCAGAACTGCGAAAATTTTGTGTTTCTCAAGCGTTTCTTACTTCCAAACTGCCATATCTCGCGAACGGATTGACCAATCCGCAAAATTTCTGTTGCATCTGAAAGTAGAAACTCGCCCAATTACAACCGTATGCGTACTTTTCCCCTAGGCCGCTCTAGTTACTCGTTTCGAGCATCAGAACTGCGAAAATTTTGAGTTTCTCAAGCGTTTCTTACCTCCAAACTGCCATATCTCGCGAACGGATTGACCAATCCGCAAAATTTCTGTTGCATCTGAAAGTAGAAACTCGCCCGATTACAACGGTAGGTGTAGTTTTCCCCTAGGCCGTTCTAGTTACTCGTTTCGAGCATCATAACTGCGAAAATTTTGAGTTTCTCAAGCGTTTCTTACCTCCAAACTGCCATATCTCGCGAACGGATTGACCAATCCGCAAAATTTCTGTTGCATCTGAAAGTAGAAACTCGCCCGATTACAACGGTACGTGTAGTTTTCCCCTAGGCCGTTCTAGTTATTCGTTTCGAGCATCAGACTGCGAAAATTTTGAGTTTCTCAAGCGTTTCTTACATCCATACTGCCATATCTCGCGAACGGATTGACCAATCCGCAAAATTTCTGTTGCATCTGAAAGTAGAAACACGCCCGATTACAGCTGTATGTGTAGTTTTCCCCTAGGCTGTTCTAGTTATTCGTTTCGAGCATCAGAACTGCGAAAATTTTGAGTTTCTCAAGCGTTTCTTGTCTCCAAACTGCCATATCTCGCGAACGGATTGACCAATCCGCAAAATTTCTGTTGCATCTGAAAGTAGAAACTCGCCCGATGACAACGGTATGTGTAGTTTTCCCCTAGGCCGCTCTAGTTACTCGTTTCGAGCATCAGAACTGCGAAAATTTTGAGTTTCTCAAGCGTTTCTTATCTCCAAACTGCCATATCTTCCGAACGGATTGATCAATCCGCAAAATTTCTGTTGCATCTGAAAGTAGAAACTCGCCCGATTACAACGGTAGGTGTAGTTTTCCCCTAGGCCGTTCTAGTTATTCGTTTAGGGCATCAGAACTGCGAAAATTTTGAGTTTCTCAAGCGTTTCTTACCTCCAAACTGCCACATCTCGCAAACGGATTGACCAATCCGCAAAATTTCTGTTGCATCTGAAAGTAGAAACTCGCCCGATTACAACGGTAGGTGTAGTTTTCCCCTAGGCCGTTCTAGTTACTCGTTTCGAGCATCATAACTGCGAAAATTTTGAGTTTCTCAAGCGTTTCTTACCTCCATACTGCCATATCTCGCGAACGGATCGACCAATCCGCAAAATTTCTGTTGCATCTGAAAGTAGAAACTCGCCCAATTACAACCGTATGCGTACTTTTCCCCTAGGCCGCTCTAGTTACTCGTTTCGAGCATCAGAACTGCGAAAATTTTGAGTTTCTCAAGCTTTTCTTACCTCCAAACTGCCATATCTCGCGAACGGATTGACCAATCCGCAAAATTTCTGTTGCATCTGAAAGTAGAAACTCGCCCGATTACAACGGTATGCGAACTTTTCCCCTAGGCCGTCCTAGTTATTTGTTTCGAGCATCAGAACGGCGAAAATTTTGAGTTTCTCAAGCGTTTCTTACTTCCAAACTGCCATATCTCGCGAACGGATTGACCAATCCGCAAAATTTCTGTTGCATCTGAAAGTAGAAACTCGTCCGATTACAACGGTATGCGTACTTCTCCCCTAGGCCTTTCTAGTCATTCGTTTCGAGCATCAGAACTGCGAAAATTTTGAGTTTCTCAAGCGTTTCTTACCTCCAAACTGCCATATCTCGCGAACGGAGTGACCAATCCGCAAAATTTCTGTTGCATCTGAAAGTAGAAACTCGCCCGATTACAACGGTATGTGTAGTTTTCCCCTAGGCCGTTCTAGTTATTCGTTTCGAGCATCAGAACGGCGAAAATTTTGAGTTTCTCAAGCGTTTCTTACCTCCAAACTGCCATATATCACGAACGGATTGACTAATCCGCAAAATTTCTGTTGCATCTGAAAGTAGAAACTCGTCCGATTACAACGGTATGCGTACTTCTCCCCTAGGCCGTTCTAGTTACTCGTTTCGAGCATCAGAACTGCGAAAATTTTGAGTTTCTCAAGCGTTTCTTATCTCCAAATTGCCATATCTCGCGAACGGATTGACCATTCCGCAAAATTTCTGTTGCATCTGAAAGTAGAAACTCGCCCGATTACAACGGTATGCGCACTTTTCCCCTAGGCCGTTCTAGTTATTCGTGTCGAGCATCAGAACTGCGAAAATTTTGTGTTTCTCAAGCGTTTCTTACTTCCAAACTGCCATATCTCGCGAACGGATTGACCAATCCGCAAAATTTCTGTTGCATCTGAAAGTAGAAACTCGCCCAATTACAACCGTATGCGTACTTTTCCCCTAGGCCGCTCTAGTTACTCGTTTCGAGCATCAGAACTGCGAAAATTTTGAGTTTCTCAAGCGTTTCTTACCTCCAAACTGCCATATCTCGCGAACGGATTGACCAATCCGCAAAATTTCTGTTGCATCTGAAAGTAGAAACTCGCCCGATTACAACGGTAGGTGTAGTTTTCCCCTAGGCCGTTCTAGTTACTCGTTTCGAGCATCATAACTGCGAAAATTTTGAGTTTCTCAAGCGTTTCTTACCTCCAAACTGCCATATCTCGCGAACGGATTGACCAATCCGCAAAATTTCTGTTGCATCTGAAAGTAGAAACTCGCCCGATTACAACGGTACGTGTAGTTTTCCCCTAGGCCGTTCTAGTTATTCGTTTCGAGCATCAGACTGCGAAAATTTTGAGTTTCTCAAGCGTTTCTTACATCCATACTGCCATATCTCGCGAACGGATTGACCAATCCGCAAAATTTCTGTTGCATCTGAAAGTAGAAACACGCCCGATTACAGCTGTATGTGTAGTTTTCCCCTAGGCTGTTCTAGTTATTCGTTTCGAGCATCAGAACTGCGAAAATTTTGAGTTTCTCAAGCGTTTCTTGTCTCCAAACTGCCATATCTCGCGAACGGATTGACCAATCCGCAAAATTTCTGTTGCATCTGAAAGTAGAAACTCGCCCGATGACAACGGTATGTGTAGTTTTCCCCTAGGCCGCTCTAGTTACTCGTTTCGAGCATCAGAACTGCGAAAATTTTGAGTTTCTCAAGCGTTTCTTATCTCCAAACTGCCATATCTTCCGAACGGATTGATCAATCCGCAAAATTTCTGTTGCATCTGAAAGTAGAAACTCGCCCGATTACAACGGTAGGTGTAGTTTTCCCCTAGGCCGTTCTAGTTATTCGTTTAGGGCATCAGAACTGCGAAAATTTTGAGTTTCTCAAGCGTTTCTTACCTCCAAACTGCCACATCTCGCAAACGGATTGACCAATCCGCAAAATTTCTGTTGCATCTGAAAGTAGAAACTCGCCCGATTACAACGGTAGGTGTAGTTTTCCCCTAGGCCGTTCTAGTTACTCGTTTCGAGCATCATAACTGCGAAAATTTTGAGTTTCTCAAGCGTTTCTTACCTCCATACTGCCATATCTCGCGAACGGATCGACCAATCCGCAAAATTTCTGTTGCATCTGAAAGTAGAAACTCGCCCAATTACAACCGTATGCGTACTTTTCCCCTAGGCCGCTCTAGTTACTCGTTTCGAGCATCAGAACTGCGAAAATTTTGAGTTTCTCAAGCTTTTCTTACCTCCAAACTGCCATATCTCGCGAACGGATTGACCAATCCGCAAAATTTCTGTTGCATCTGAAAGTAGAAACTCGCCCGATTACAACGGTATGCGAACTTTTCCCCTAGGCCGTCCTAGTTATTTGTTTCGAGCATCAGAACGGCGAAAATTTTGAGTTTCTCAAGCGTGTCTTACTTCCAAACTGCCATATCTCGCGAACGGATTGACCAATCCGCAAAATTTCTGTTGCATCTGAAAGTAGAAACTCGTCCGATTACAACGGTATGCGTACTTCTCCCCTAGGCCTTTCTAGTCATTCGTTTCGAGCATCAGAACTGCGAAAATTTTGAGTTTCTCAAGCGTTTCTTACCTCCAAACTGCCATATCTCGCGAACGGAGTGACCAATCCGCAAAATTTCTGTTGCATCTGAAAGTAGAAACTCGCCCGATTACAACGGTATGTGTAGTTTTCCCCTAGGCCGTTCTAGTTATTCGTTTCGAGCATCAGAACGGCGAAAATTTTGAGTTTCTCAAGCGTTTCTTACCTCCAAACTGCCATATATCACGAACGGATTGACTAATCCGCAAAATTTCTGTTGCATCTGAAAGTAGAAACTCGTCCGATTACAACGGTATGCGTACTTCTCCCCTAGGCCGTTCTAGTTACTCGTTTCGAGCATCAGAACTGCGAAAATTTTGAGTTTCTCATGCGTTTCTTATCTCCAAATTGCCATATCTCGCGAACGGATTGACCATTCCGCAAAACTTCTGTTGCATCTGAAAGTAGAAACTCGCCCGATTACAACGGTAGGTGTAGTTTTCCCCTAGGCCGTTCTAGTTATTCGTTTAGGGCATCAGAACTGCGAAAATTTTGAGTTTCTCAAGCGCTTCTTACCTCCAAACTGCCATATCTCGCGAACGGATTGACCAATCCGCAAAATTTCTGTTGCTTCTGAAAGTAGAAACTCGCTCGATTACAACGGTATGCGTACTTCTCCCCTAGGCCGTTCTAGTCATTCGTTTCGAGCATCAGAACGGCGAAAATTTTGAGTTTCTCAAGCGTTTCTTACTTCCAAACTGCCATATATCGCGAACGGATTGACTAATCCGCAAAATTTCTGTTGCATCTGAAAGTAGAAACTCGCCCGATTACAACGGTATGCGTACTTTCCCCTAGGCCGTACTTCGAGCATCAGAACTGCGAAAATTTTGAGTTTCTCAAGCGTTTCTTATTTCCAAACTCCCATATCTCGCGAACGGATTGATCAATCCCCAAAATTTCTGTTGCATCTGAAAGTAGAAACTCGCCCGATTACAACGGTATGCGAACTTTTCCCCTAGGCCGTCCTAGTTATTTGTTTCGAGCATCAGAACGGCGAAAATTTTGAGTTTCTCAAGCGTTTCTTACTTCCAAACTGCCATATCTCCCGAATGGATTGACCAATCCGCAAAATTTCTGTTGCATCTGAAAGTAGAAACTCGCCCAATTACAACGGTATGCGTACTTTTCCCCTAGGCCGCACTAGTTACTCGTTTCGAGCATCAGAACTGCGAAAATTTTGAGTTTCTCAAGCGTTTCTAATCTCCAAACTGCCATATCTCGCGAACGGATTGATCAATCCGCAATATTTCTGTTGCATCTGAAAGTAGAAACTCGCCCGATTACAACGGTATGCGCACTTTTCCCCTAGGCCGTTCTAGTTATTCGTGTCGAGCATCAGAACTGCGAAAATTTTGAGTTTCTCAAGCGTTTCTTACCTCCAAACTGCCATATCTCGCGAACGGAGTGACCAATCCGCAAAATTTCTGTTGCATCTGAAAGTAGAGACTCGCCCGATTACAACGGTATGTGTAGTTTTCCCCTAGGCCGTTCTAGTTATTCGTTTCGAGCATCAGAACGGCGAAAATTTTGAGTTTCTCAAGCGTTTCTTACCTCCAAACTGCCATATATCGCGAACGGATTGACTAATCCGCAAAATTTCTGTTGCATCTGAAAGTAGAAACTCGTCCGATTACAACGGTATGCGTACTTCTCCCCTAGGCCGTTCTAGTTACTCGTTTCGAGCATCAGAACTGCGAAAATTTTGAGTTTCTCAAGCGTTTCTTATCTCCAAATTGCCATATCTCGCGAACGGATTGACCATTCCGCAAAATTTCTGTTGCATCTGAAAGTAGAAACTCGCCCGATTACAACGGTAGGTGTAGTTTTCCCCTAGGCCGTCCTAGTTATTCGTTTAGGGCATCAGAACTGCGAAAATTTTGAGTTTCTCAAGCGTTTCTTACCTCCAAACTGCCATATCTCGCGAACGGATTGACCAATCCGCAAAATTTCTGTTGCATCTGAAAGTAGAAACTCGCCCGATTACAACGGTACGTGTAGTTTTCCCCTAGGCCGTTCTAGTTATTCGTTTCGAGCATCAGACTGCGAAAATTTTGAGTTTCTCAAGCGTTTCTTACATCCATACTGCCATATCTCGCGAACGGATTGACCAATCCGCAAAATTTCTGTTGCATCTGAAAGTAGAAACACGCCCGATTACAGCTGTATGTGTAGTTTTCCCCTAGGCTGTTCTAGTTATTCGTTTCGAGCATCAGAACTGCGAAAATTTTGAGTTTCTCAAGCGTTTCTTGTCTCCAAACTGCCATATCTCGCGAACGGATTGACCAATCCGCAAAATTTCTGTTGCATCTGAAAGTAGAAACTCGCCCGATGACAACGGTATGTGTAGTTTTCCCCTAGGCCGCTCTAGTTACTCGTTTCGAGCATCAGAACTGCGAAAATTTTGAGTTTCTCAAGCGTTTCTTATCTCCAAACTGCCATATCTTCCGAACGGATTGATCAATCCGCAAAATTTCTGTTGCATCTGAAAGTAGAAACTCGCCCGATTACAACGGTAGGTGTAGTTTTCCCCTAGGCCGTTCTAGTTATTCGTTTAGGGCATCAGAACTGCGAAAATTTTGAGTTTCTCAAGCGTTTCTTACCTCCAAACTGCCACATCTCGCAAACGGATTGACCAATCCGCAAAATTTCTGTTGCATCTGAAAGTAGAAACTCGCCCGATTACAACGGTAGGTGTAGTTTTCCCCTAGGCCGTTCTAGTTACTCGTTTCGAGCATCATAACTGCGAAAATTTTGAGTTTCTCAAGCGTTTCTTACCTCCATACTGCCATATCTCGCGAACGGATCCACCAATCCGCAAAATTTCTGTTGCATCTGAAAGTAGAAACTCGCCCAATTACAACCGTATGCGTACTTTTCCCCTAGGCCGCTCTAGTTACTCGTTTCGAGCATCAGAACTGCGAAAATTTTGAGTTTCTCAAGCTTTTCTTACCTCCAAACTGCCATATCTCGCGAACGGATTGACCAATCCGCAAAATTTCTGTTGCATCTGAAAGTAGAAACTCGCCCGATTACAACGGTATGCGAACTTTTCCCCTAGGCCGTCCTAGTTATTTGTTTCGAGCATCAGAACGGCGAAAATTTTGAGTTTCTCAAGCGTTTCTTACCTCCAAACTGCCATATATCACGAACGGATTGACTAATCCGCAAAATTTCTGTTGCATCTGAAAGTAGAAACTCGTCCGATTACAACGGTATGCGTACTTCTCCCTTAGGCCGTTCTAGTTACTCGTTTCGAGCATCAGAACTGCGAAAATTTTGAGTTTCTCAAGCGTTTCTTATCTCCAAATTGCCATATCTCGCGAACGGATTGACCATTCCGCAAAACTTCTGTTGCATCTGAAAGTAGAAACTCGCCCGATTACAACGGTAGGTGTAGTTTTCCCCTAGGCCGTTCTAGTTATTCGTTTAGGGCATCAGAACTGCGAAAATTTTGAGTTTCTCAAGCGCTTCTTACCTCCAAACTGCCATATCTCGCGAACGGATTGACCAATCCGCAAAATTTCTGTTGCTTCTGAAAGTAGAAACTCGCCCGATTACAACGGTATGCGTACTTCTCCCCTAGGCCGTTCTAGTCATTCGTTTCGAGCATCAGAACGGCGAAAATTTTGAGTTTCTCAAGCGTTTCTTACTTCCAAACTGCCATATATCGCGAACGGATTGACTAATCCGCAAAATTTCTGTTGCATCTGAAAGTAGAATCTCGCCCGATTACAACGGTATGCGTACTTTCCCCTAGGCCGTACTAGTTACTCGTTTCGAGCATCAGAACTGCGAAAATTTTGAGTTTCTCAAGCGTTTCTTATTTCCAAACACCCATATCTCGCGAACGGATTGACCAATCCGCAAAATTTCTGTTGCATCTGAAAGTAGAAACTCGCCCGATGACAACGGTATGTGTAGTTTTCCCCTAGGCCGCTCTAGTTACTCGTTTCGAGCATCAGAACTGCGAAAATTTTGAGTTTCTCAAGCGTTTCTTATCTCCAAACTGCCATATCTTCCGAACGGATTGATCAATCCGCAAAATTTCTGTTGCATCTGAAAGTAGAAACTCGCCCGATTTCAACGGTAGGTGTAGTTTTCCCCTAGGCCGTTCTAGTTATTCGTTTAGGGCATCAGAACTGCGAAAATTTTGAGTTTCTCAAGCGTTTCTTACCTCGAAACTGCCACATCTCGCAAACGGATTGACCAATCCGCAAAATTTCTGTTGCATCTGAAAGTAGAAACTCGCCCGATTACAACGGTGGGTGTAGTTTTCCCCTAGGCCGTTCTAGTTATTCGTGTCGAACATCAGAACTGCGAAAATTTTGAGTTTCTCAAGCGTTTCTTACCTCCAAACTGCCATATCTCGCGAACGGAGTGACCAATCTGCAAAATTTCTGTTGCATCTGAAAGTAGAAACTCGCCCGATTACAACGGTATGTGTAGTTTTCCCCTAGGCCGTTCTAGTTATTCGTTTCGAGCATCAGAACAGCGAAAATTTTGAGTTTCTCAAGCGTTTCTTACCTCCAAACTGCCATATATCGCGAACGGATTGACTAATCCGCAAAATTTCTGTTGCATCTGAAAGTAGAAACTCGTCCGATTACAACGGTATGCGTACTTCTCCCCTAGGCCGTTCTAGTTACTCGTTTCGAGCATCAGAACTGCGAAAATTTTGAGTTTCTCAAGCGTTTCTTATCTCCAAATTGCCATATCTCGCGAACCGATTGACCATTCCGCAAAATTTCTGTTGCATCTGAAAGTAGAAACTCGCCCGATTACAACGGTAGGTGTAGTTTTCCCCTAGGCCGTTCTAGTTATTCGTTTAGGGCATCAGAACTGCGAAAATTTGAGTTTCTCAAGCGCTTCTTACCTCCAAACTGCCATATCTCGCGAACGGATTGACCAATCCGCAAAATTTCTGTTGCTTCTGAAAGTAGAAACTCGCCCGATTACAAACGGTATGCGTACTTCTCCCTAGGCCGTTCTAGTCATTCGTTTCGAGCATCAGAACTGCGAAAATTTTGAGTTTCTCAGCGTTTCTTATCTGCAAACTGCCATATCTCGCGAACGGATTGATCAATCCGCAAAATTTCTGTTGCATCTGAAAGTAGAAACTCGCCCGATTACAACGGTATGCGTACTTTTCCCCTAGGCCGTTCTAGTTATTCGTTTCGAGCATCAGAACGGCGAAAATTTTGAGTTTTCTCAAAGCGTTTCTTACTCCAAACTGCCATATCTCGCGAACGGATTGACCAATCCCCCCCCGCTAAATTTCGTTGCATCTGAAAGTAGAAACTCGCCCAATTACAACGGTATGCGTACTTTTCCCCTAGGCCGCTCTAGTTACTCGTTTCCGAGCATCAGAACTTCGAAATCGGATTTTGAGTTTTCAAGCGTTTCTTATCTCCAAACTGCATATCTCGCGAACGGATTGATCAATCCGCAAATTTCTGTTGCATCTGAAAGTAGAAACTCGCCCGATTACAAACGGTATGCGTACTTTTCCCCTAGGCGTATCTAGTTATTCGTTTCGAGCATTCAGAACGGCGAATATTTTGAGTTTCTCAAGCGGTTTCTACTTCCAAACTGCATATCTCGCGAACGGATAGACCAATCCGCAAATTTTCTGTTGCTTCTGAAAGTAGAAACTCGCCCGATTACAACGGTATGCGTACTTCTCCCCTAGGGGCCGTTCTAGTCATTCGTTTCGAGCATCAGAACTGCGGAAAATTTTGAGGTTTCTCAAGCGTTTTCTTATCTGCAAACTGCCATATCTCTGCGAACGGATTGATCAATCCGCAAAATTTCTGTTGCTATCTGAAGTAGAACTCGCCCGATTACAACCGGTATGCGACCTTTTCCCTAGGCCGTTCTAGTTATTCGTGTTCCGATCATCAGAACTGCGAAAATTTTTGAGTTCTCAAGCGTTTCTTACCTCCAACTGCCATATCTCGCGACGGAGTGACCAATCCGAAAATTTCTGTTGCATCTGAAAGTAGAGTCATCGCCCCGATTACAAACGGTATGTGTATGTTTTCCCCTAGGCGTTCTAGTTATTCGTTTCGAGCATCAGAACGGGGCGAAAATTTTGAGTTTCTCAAGCGTTTCTACCTCACAAACTGCCCATATATAGCGAAACGGATTGACTATCCGCAAAATTTCTGGTTGCATCTGAAAGTAGAAACTCGTCCGATTACAAACCGGTATGCGTACTTCTCCCCTAGGGCCGTTCTAGTTACTCGTTTCGAGCATCAGAACTCAGCGAAATTTTGAGTTTCTCAAGCGTTTCTTATCTCCAAATTTGCCAGATCTCGCGATACGGATTGACGCAATCCGCAAAATTTCTGTTGCTTCTGATAGTAGGAAACTCGCCCGATTACAACGGTATGCGCACTTTTCCACTAGGCCGTTCTAGTTATATTCGTTTTTCGAGCGTCAGAAGCTGCGAAAATTTTGAGTTTCTCAAGCGTTTCTTACCTCCAAACTGCCATATTCTCGCGAACGGAGTGGACCAATCCGCAAAATTTCTGTTGCTTCTGAAAGTAGAAACTCGCACCGATTACAACGGTATGTGTAGTTTTCCCCTAGGCCGTTCTAGTTATCGTTCGAGCATCAGAACGGCGAAAATTTGAGTTTCTCAAGCGTTTCTTACTTCCAACATGCCATATCTCGCGAACGGAATGACCAATCCGCAAAATTTCTGTTGCATCTTGAAAGTAGATACTCGTCCCAATTACAACGGTATGCGTACTTTTCCCTAGGACGCTCTAGGTATACTCGTTACGAGCATCAGAACATGCGAAAATTTTGAGTTTCTCAAGCTTCTCTTATCTCCAAAACTGCCCATATCGCGCGAACTGATTGTTCAATCCGCAAAATTTCTGTTGCATCTGAAAGTAGAAAACTCGCCCGATTACAACAACGGGTATGCGTACTTTTCCCCTAGGCCGTTCTATTATTCCGATTCGAGCATCAGAACGGCGAAAATTTTGAGTTTCTCAAGCGTTTCTTTACTTCCAAACTGCCATATCTCGCGAGCGGATTGACAAAATCCGCAAAATTTCTGGTTGCTTCTGAAAGTAGAAACTCCCCCAATTACAACGGTATGGCGGTACTTTTCCCCTAGCGGCTAAGTTACTCGTTTCGAGCATCAGAACTGGCGAAAATTTTGAGTTCTCAAGCACGTTTCTTACCTCCATACTGCCATATCTCGCGAACGGATCGACCAATCCCGCAAATTACTGTTGCATCTGAAAGTAGAAACATCGCCCAATTACAACCGTATGCGTACTTTTTCCCCTAGGCCGTTCTAGTTATTCGTTTCGGAGCATAAACTAGAACTGACGAAAATTTTGAGTTCTCAAGCGTTCTTACTTCCTATCTTCCAATCTGCCGCATACTCGCGAACCGGATCGAACCAATCCGCAAATTCTGTTGCATCTGAAAGTAGAAACTCGCCCGATTACAACGGTATGTGTAGTTTTCCCCTAGGCCGTTCCACTATTCGTTTCGAGCATCAGAACTGCGATAATTTTGAGTTTCTCAAGCGTTTCTTACATTCCAAACTGCCATATCTCGCGAACGGATAGATCAATCCGTCAAATTTCTGTTGCATCTGAAAGTAGAGACTTCGCCCGTTTACAACGGTATGCGTACTTTTCCCCTAGGCCGTTCTAGTTATTCGTTTCGAGTATCAGAACGGCGAAAACTTTGAGTTTCTCAAGCGTTCTTCTTACTTCCAAACTGCCCTATCTCGCGAACGGATTGACCAATCCGCAAAATTTCTGTTGCAATCTATAAGTAGGAAACTCGCCCGATTACAAACGGTATGCGCACTTTTCCCTAGGCCATTCTAGTTATTCGTTTCGAGCATCAGAAAACGGGAAAATTTTGAGTTTCTCAAGCGTTATCTTACCATCCAAACTGCAATATCTCGCGAACGGATTGACCAATCCGCAAAATTTCTGTTGCATCTGAAAGTAGAAACTCGCCAATTACAACCGTATGCGTACTTTATCCCCTAGGCCGCTCCTAGTTTACTCGTTTCGAGCATCACAGAACTGACGAAAATTTTGAGGTTCTCAAGCTTTTCTTACCTCCAAACTGCCATAATCTCGCGAACGATTGACCAATCCGCAAAATTTTCTGTTGCATCTGAAAGTAGAAACTCGCCCGATTACAACGGTATGCGAAACTTTTCCCCTAGGCCGTCTAGTTCTTTGTTTTCGAGCATCAGCACGGCCGAAATTTTTGAGTTTCTCAAGCGTTTCTTACTTCCAATCTGCCTCATATCTCGCGAACGGATTGACCAATCCCGCAAATTATCTGTTGCAATCTGAAATTAGAAACCTCGCCCAATTACAACGGTATCGTACTTTTCCCGTAGGCCGCACTAGTTACTCGTTTCGGGATGCATCAGAACTGCGAAAATATTGAGTTTCTCAAGCGTTTCTAATCTGCAAACTCCATATCCTCGCGAACGGATTGATCAATCCGCAATATTTCTGTTGCCCATCTGAAAGTAGAAACTCGCCCAATTACATACGGTATGCGCACTTTTCCCCTAGAGGGGCCCGATCTAGTTATTCGTGTCGAGCATCAGAACTGCGTAAATTTTGAGTTTCTCAAGCGTTTTCTTACCTCACAAACTGCCATATCTCGCGAAGCGATTGACAATCCGCAAAATTTCTGTTGCATCTGAAAGTAGAGACTCGCCCGATTACAACGGTATGTGTAGTTTTCCCCCCTAGGCCGTTCAAGTTATTCGTTTCGAGCATTACAGAACGGCGAAAATTTTGAGTTTCTCAAGCGTTTCTTACCTCCAACTGCCATATATCGCGAACGGATTGGACTAATCCGCAAAATTTCTGCGTTGCATCTGAAAGTAGAAACTCGTACCGAATTACAACGGTATGGCTTACTTCTCCCCTAGGCCGTTCTAGTACTCGTTCGAGCATCAAGAACTGCTCGAAAATTTTGAGTTTCTCAAGCGTTTCTTATCTCCAATTGCACATATCTCGCGAACGGATTGACCATTCCGCAAAATTTCTGTTTGCAATCTGAAAGTATGAAACGTCGCCCGATACAACGGTATGTGTAGTTTTCCCCTAGGCCGTTCTAGTTATTCGTTTAGGGCATCAGAACTGCGAAAATTTTGAGTTTCTCTAAGCGTTTCTTACCTCCAAACCTGCCATATCTCCGCGAACGGATTGACCAATCCGCCATAATTCTCTGTTGCATCTGAAAGTAGAAAACTTCGCCCGATTACAAACGGGTATGCGAACTTTTCCCCTAGGCCGTCATAGTTATTTGATCGAGCATCAAGAACGGCGAAAATTTTGAGTTTCTCAAGCGTTCTACTTCCAAACTGCATATTCCTCGCGAACGGATTGACCAGTCCGCAAAATTTCTGTTGCATCTGGAAAGTAGAAACTCGCCCCAATTACAACGGTATGCGTACTTTTCCCCTAGGCCGCACTAGTTACTCAGTTTCGGAGCATCAGAACTGCGAAAATTTTGAGTTTCTCAAGCGTTTCTAATCTGCAAACTGCCATATCTCGCGAACGGATTGATCAATCCGCAATATTTCTGTTGCATCTGAAAGTAGAAACTCGCCCAATTACAACGGTATGGCCACTTTCCCCCTAGGCCGTTCTAGTTTTCGTGTCGAGCATCAGAACTGCGAAAATTTTGAGTTTCCTCAAGCGTTTCTTACTCCAACTGCCATATCTCGCGAACGGAATTGACCAATCCGCAAAAATTTCTGTTGCAATCTGAAAGTAGAGGACTCGCCCGATTACAACGGTATGTGTAGTTTCCCCTAGGCCCGTTCTAGTTATTCCGTTCGAGCATCAGAACGGGCGAAAATTTTGAGTTTCTCCAAGCGTTATCTTACCTCCAAAACTGCCATATATCGCGACGGATTGACTAATCCGCAAAAATTTTCTGTTGCATCTAGAAAGTAGGAAACTCGTCCGATTACAACGGTATGCGTACTTCTCCCCTAGGCCGTTCTAGTTACTCGTTTCGAGCATCAGAACTGCGAAAATTTTGAGTTTTCTCACGCGTTCTTATCTCCAAATTGCCATATCTCGCGACGGATTTGACATTCCGCAAAATTTCTAGTTGCATCAGAAAGTAGGAAACTCGCCCGATACAACGGTAAGGTGTAGTTTTGCCCCTAGGCCCGTTCTAGATATTCGTTTAGGGCGATCAAGAACTGCGAAAATTTTGAGTTTCTCATGCGTTTCTTACACTCCAAACTGCCATATCTCGCGACGGATTGACCAATCCGCAAAATTTCTGTTGCTTCTGAAAGTAGAAACTCGCCCCGATTACAACGGTATGCGTACTTCTCCCCTAGGCGTTCTAGTCATTTGTTTCGAGCATCAGAACTTGCGAAAATTTTGAGTTTCTCAATGCGTTTCTTTATCTGCAAACTGCCATATCTCGCGTACGGATTGACCAATCCGCAAATT